>NW_025814437.1:0-95188 GCF_018902025.1 Drosophila willistoni
TAACACTTCTATCACAACTCATACCATAACATAGAAGCCATAACCCAAGTCCGTCAACACATGCCCATTAACCGCATGCCCATTGGCCGACCCTATTTCATCATCACATGCAATACCCATTGGTCAACCCCACTCAATCGTCACATGCCCATTTGTCGCATGATCGCCAATCTCAAGTAACAGTCCGATCGCTAGGATAAACAATAAGCCTGCACCCCATTTTCCCAGGCCCTAGAAGAATGGTGTCGGGTTCGGTGCATACGCAGAATCACGCCACAAATTTCGGCAATAAACAAAGAATGGTCCTGAACACTTGTGTAAACAAAGAATGGTCCCACGCACTTAAAGTGGACTATTGGACTCAGCCAACGCCGCCGCCTGCGACGACGTCGATTACCCAAGCCTTCATCCAACATAATTGAACCATAGCAAATCAGTCTTGAGCCTAAGTACAAACCAACCGGTAACTTCGCTTAAACTCCGCCGAATTCGCTCACCAAAGTCAGCATCTTTCAGTTATAATATTAACATATGTATTGTAATAAAAGTGACTTTATAAATAAAAATTCATTTTTTTAACCCGTGAGTGAAGGAAGTGTTTAATTGGCGCCCGAGCAGGGACCCTGCTAAATACAACGTGATCGTGAGTTAGTGAAAGATACCAGTGATTCGTGACCAAAAAACGCGTTAAAGGCCTTTAGAGTCAGTTGAAACAAAAACACTATATTGAACTATACCACGAATCAGACAGGGTCATTTTAATCGCTGCGAATTCCTCTAAGACTAGTTCGGAGGAAAACTGAAACCCAAAGTGTTTGCCCAGGAGCGTTAGTACCTTCGACGTTGGAAAAGCGAGACCTCCTACAAACCGATCAGTAAAAAGCACCGAGGATGATAGCATTAACGTAAGTTAAGTAAAATAACTTAAGCAAAGAAAACCGAAATAAAATTTTATTGTGAAAACACAGTGGGTGAAAAAATTTTGTGATCAATATCAGAAACTAAAAAAATTTTTTTTATATAAAAAGAAAATAATGAAAAATTAAGAAAGAAAATAATAATAAGTAATATTCAAAAAAGAAAAAAGAAAATAATGAAAGTTAAGAAAAATTAATAAGTAATATTAAAAAAAAAGGGGTAGAGAAAATAATTTTGAAATTTTGAAAAAAATATTTTTATAAAAGATAACCACATAATATTGAAAATTTTGTATAATACCACAAGCCATTTCCATCCAAGATTAGCGGACATACCGCTATATTTTTATCAATACAAGATTAGCGGACATACCGCTATATTTTTATAAGCAAAAATTTAATTTTCGCGGATTATATTTTTCGTATTCGCGATGCCGTAACACCTTGAATTAATTTTTATCAATATAAACAAAAATTTAATTTTCGCGGATTATATTTTTCGTATTCGCGATACCGTAACACCTTGAATTAACCCTAATTAAAAAAACAATCCATTTCCAAAATGACTAAAGACAACTGGGTTAAAGCCGCAGTCCTTCAGCAGGGTGGTATTCATGCAGCAGGTTCTGATACTCCGACAGCATCCACCTCAAGTGCATCAACCGCAAATAGAATCGAAGCACTGTCAATTCAGGGACTAGATGTAGCTATCCAGACAATTTTGTCGTCTCAGTTACAGGAAATAGTGAAACAATTAAATCATTCTCAGTCAGGACATATACCCTTTAGGGACCAGGCAGCTGGCGTTCAGGATGATTGGCATGAACTAGATAAAGTGCCAGACATCGTAAAGAATCTTGACAAATTCTCAGGTAGCCGTGAGGATTTCTCAACATGGTTTACTACCGCCACAAAATTGATGGAATTGTATGCCCCCATTCAGGGAACACCCAAATACTATGCAATTCTTATGACATTCGAGGAAAAATTACAGGCCATGCCAATACATTGTTGAAAGTCTATCGCAGTGTTTGTTAACTGAGTACACGGACAGACGAGATTTAAGCACTTTAGAATATCAGCTGTTTACCATGACCCAGAAGGACACCTCCATTCATGACTTCTACTTCGCAGTTCACCAACAGATGTCGCTAATACTAGACCAAATCGAAACGATGGGTTATTCTCCCGAGACTATGGAAGCCATGGCTAAACATGTCAGAGATAGGGCTCTAGATACCTTCATCAGAGGTCTGAACGGAGATCTCTCAGACAGAATGAGCTTAGCTGAACCCAAAGATCTGAGGCATGCATTGCAATTGTGCAATATGTTGGATAATAAGAGGGCTAGAAACATTATGGGCCATCGTGACATTCGTCCACCTGTAGGACCAAAACCCCAACAGTATGCTAAAATTAACGTGCAACCTCAACGATCGTTCATACCAGCAATTCCACCCAAACCTTACAACAACAACAACTTTTATAATCAGAAACCCATGCAAAACGTGTTCATTCCACAAAATAGATTCCCTCAATCTAATAACCCCGTATTTTTCAACGCACCACCGAGGCCATTTGCCCCGAAACCTCAGCCGGCACCAACTCCAATGGATGTCGACGGCTCTATTTTAACCAAAAAAGTTAACTACATGAATAAACCGAATGTTATTTACCACAACAATTTGCTCTCAAGAGAGTCAACCAGTCCACCGCAAATTTTCCCAATAAAGTGCAGAGGCAATTCCATATAGAAACCGGTCCGTCAGGTGAACAATATATCACCATACCGCCTCAAGAAGAGCATTACTCCGATATGTCCGATTATCAGGCTGCTTATCAGGGCCAAGAAAACCCTTTTGAATCAGTCCCATATTCTGAGGTTCAACAATATCAACAGCAGGAGCAATATTTTACTTCACAAGGTGACAACTCAGAGTTAGTCCCACAGCACAAAGAGGAAACCAGATCACAATCACAGGGGCCTCAACAACCACAAATCGAGGACACCGTTAATTTTTTAGGTTAAAGTGTTCCTCTTTGCCGTACTTTGTTGTCCGGGACAAAGACGGACCTCATACAATTTTCTAATAGATACCGGCTCAAACAAGAACTATGTCCAACCAGAAATAGCAAAAAATATCAAACGAATGAACACAATTTTTACGCGAACACCGTAAGCGGTCGCATTTTAATAACCAGCCATATCCATTTGGGTTTATTTAACGAACCCAATAAACCAATAACATTCTTCCTATTACCTAATCTGAACCCGTTCCACGGAATTCTAGGTAATGACTCACTAAGAGAGTTAAACGCTATCATTGATGTAGGGAAAGATCTACTATACGTCAACAACTCTCATGTTGTTAAAGTGAAGCAGATGCGAGCCCATCAGGTCCATACCCTCAAATCAGATGAGCTCACTAATCAGCAGAAATTAGGATTAAAGGCGCTCCAAGAGGAGTACAAATCGCTATTCGCGGACCCAAATAAAAAATTGACTTATGCTACTAATGTCCAAGGAGAAATCCGAACGACAACAGACACCAAGCATTACCCATATCCAGCCTCTCTAAGAGAAGTAGTAGAAGACCAGCTACAAGAATTATTACGAGATGGTATATTACCCTCACGGTCGCCCTATAATTCCCCTGTGTGGATAGTCCCTAAAAAGAGCGACAGCCTTGGGAATAAGCAATATAGGATGGTCATAGATTATAGAAAGCTCAATGCAGTTACAGTTTCGGATAGGTATCCTATCCCCGAAATCGGAGAAATGGTTGCGCAGTTGGGCAACAATAAGTATTTCTCTGTTCTTGATCTAAAGAGCGGATTTCATCAGATTTCCCTTAAGGAATCTGATATTGAAAAAACGGCATCCGCCGTGAATGGAGGGAAATACGAGTTCACGAGACTCCCCTTCGGCCTAAAGAATTCCCCATCAATATTCCAAAGAGCTCTCGATGATATTTTGAGAGATCTCATTGGAAAGATCTGTTACGTCTACATCGACGACATAATAATATTCAGTAAATCGGAGGAAGAGCATTTCCGACATCTTGCTTTGGTATTTTCTACCTTGTCCAAGGCAAATATGAAGGTCCAAGTTGATAAATGCAAATTCCTAAGACATAGCGTTGACTTCCTAGGCGTAGTGATTTCAAGGGAAGGAGTTAAAACCAATCCAGAGAAAATCCAAGCCATTAAAAAGTTCCCTATACCAAAGAACCTAAAACAACTAAGGTCCTTCCTGGGATTAGCTAGTTATTACAGAAGATTTATCAAAGATTTTGCTAAATTAGCTAGACCCTTGACTGCGTTATTGAGAGGAGAACATGGCAGAGCTAAGAAAAATGTCTCAAGTAAGATCGAAATCCGGTTCGGTGAAGCCGAAACCGATGCCTTTGAGAAAGTGAAAAATGCATTAGTGTCACAAGACGTTATGCTAGCATACCCTGACTTTAAACAAGAGTTCCATCTAACCACCGATGCCTCAAACATCGCACTAGGAGCTTCTCTAGAACAGAATGGGAGACCCATTACATTTCTTTCCCGTGCGTTATCCAAAGCTGAAGAAAACTATGCCACAAATGAAAGAGAAATGCTAGCAATAGTATGGGCATTGGATAAGCTAAGAATGTATGTATACGGCAAATCCAAGGTGATCATTTACACCGACCACCAGACTCTCACTTATGCTCTCAGCCCAAAAAATAACAACATAAAGCTGAAGAAATGGAAAAGTTACCTGGAGGAATACAACTACGAGTTGAAATATAAACCGGGTAGCTCAAATGTCGTAGCAGACGCGCTCTCTAGGAACCCTACTAACATAAATGCTAGTAGTACGTCAGCTACAGTCCACAGTGATGAAAGCTCAGGGCATGAACTCATTCCAGCAATGGAAGTACCCATCAATGTCTTTAAAAACCAATTGTTTATCCTCACTGGTGATAACGAATCCACCACCTTCGAAATACCATTCCCCACATACCACAGACACACAATAGTGAGAAGTAATTATTCCGAAAACGATCTTGTAACTATTTTAAAAGAAAAAATGGATCCGAGGATAGTAAATGGTATTTTCACTTCCGAAAGTATCATGGGTAAAATTCAACAAATATTTCCGGAGCATTTTAGGAATTACAAGGCAAGATTCACACAAATCCAAACTGTAGATGTCCATGATCAGACCCAAGAACAAGAAATCATAATTAAAGAACACCTTAGAGCACATAGAAATTCCATCGAAAATAAAAAGCAAATTTTATCTGAGTATTTTTTCCCAGGTATGAAGAAAAAAGTAGAAGCAATAGTAAACTCTTGCCAAACATGTAAACTCTCGAAGTATCAACGACACCCTCCGAATCAAGAAATACAACCAACCCGACATATCCAGGCGAAATAATTCATATAGATTTATATTCCACCCAAAATAAGATCATTCTAACAGGCATAGACAAATTTTCTAAGTATGCGCAAGTTAAACTCGTAAACTCAAAAGCAGCAGAACATCTTAAAGTGCCCTTACGTGAGTTATTGATAGCCTTCGGTATGACGAAAACCGTGGTAATGGATAACGAAAAAGCTTTAAATTCTGCATCAATAAAATTTCTTTTAAATAATCAGTTAGGGATACAAGTCCACACTACCCCACCTTAAACTTCATCCAGCAACGGCCAAATAGAAAGATTCCATTCCACATATACGGAAATAATGAGATGCTTGAAGTTAGAGCACCCCGAAATGGAATTTGAGGATTTGATATTCAAGGCTGTAGATGAATACAATAAAACGATCCACAGTACAACCAATAAAAAGCCAATAGAAGCATTTTTCGCAACAAATTTAATCCATACACCAGAAAAATTAGCACTCGAAAGGGAAAAGATTTCGGAAAATTTAAAGAAACAAAACAAAGACCAAGGGTACCATAACAAAACAAAAAACCCATAAAAATTTACGATCCAGGTGAAACCATCTACGTTAGGATTAATAAACGATTAGGTTCGAACTAACGTCTAGATACAAAAAAGAAATAGTAGCCGAAGATCTTAATACCAAAATTTAAACCAGGTCAGACAGGATAGTTCATAAAAACCACTTGAAATATTGATAAACATCCTCTTCCGACAGATTGCTTATGTTACCACTTTGCTGGGGTCACACAACCGTATTAGACTACACTAAGTCAAGAGTGGTTATGTTGGAAACTGGGTTAGCCGCGCGCCAGAACGGAACCTTTAAATCGTCCATGTCATCGAACTAGAAAAATATCAAATGTCCATATCCGTTTTAAAAGAAGTCGTCAAAAATTCGACAAACCTAAGTCCGTATCAGCCTTTTTTGGCCTATGAGATAACGCGGATACAGAATGAACTGAGGAGGCTTCAGCCGATGCAGTTTAGAAACAAAGATGGCTTGATATACTTGGCACGGCGTGGAAATGGTTAGCGGGCACACCTGATCACGAAGATCATATGATTGTGGTAAATAAGATCAATGAACAATTGGTAAACAATAATCGGCAGGTCGTAATTAATAATCTAATAGAAAATAAGATAAATGGTTTAATTAAAATAACTAATACCATATTAATTAGAGGTAAACCCGAATCTAACAATAAGTCAAAAGAAATTGAAATAACCAAATTTAAATTGAGTCTCCTAAGAGAAGAAATAACAAATATTATCTATGCAATCGATTGGGCCAAGGCCAATACAGTAAATTCACTAATATTATCCTCTACCGAAATAGATTTCATCGAAACAATTAAAGAAGAAAGTTTAACATTTATAAACATTGAAGAATTAATAGAGTTTGCTGAGGTCAGTGTAGCCTCAAATGGTAAATCACTCCTTTATATTGTTAGCCTTCCCAGAGTAATTAATGAAATTTGTAAACAAATCCTAGCAATACCAATTAAATATCAAAAATTTATAGAAGAAATAGACTATGAAAACATCATGAAATGTAACAAGAAATACTTCGGGTTAACCAATAAGAGTAATTGTAAAATTCATAATGGTAAGACAATTTGTAAACTGGAAGATCTGACTAATTTAGAAAACAGTAAATGTATTGGAGCCTACTTGCAAAGAAGGAATCCCCAATGTAAGGTCATCAACAATCAGCACGTAAAATCTCATTCGGAAATAATGCCCGGTACCTTGCTGCTGAACCAATTCCAAGGAGACATCAGCATCAATGGAGAAAACATCACCCTAGAAGGCACCTTCAGAGAGGTGAAAAGCTATCGCTGGAAATGATCAAGGAGTTACACATTAATAATACTAATAATCTGGAGCGTATCCAAAGAAACAACTTGATTATGTCTTCGTCAAACTGGATTATTCTAACTCTTCTAGCAGCTGCGATGATAACATATTGCATCATTAAAAAATACTGCAGCCACGGAACAGGCAACCATGGTCCACCAATGGAAGTCTCAATCGGGCCTGTCCAATATGTTGTTGCGACCGAGGACGTCCGCACTTAAAGGGGGAGGAGTTAAGCACTTCTATCACAACTCATACCATAACATAGAAGCCATAGACCCAAGTCCGTCAACACATGCCCATTAACCGCATGCCCATTGGCCGACCCTATTTCATCATCACATGCAATACCCATTGGTCAACCCCACTCAATCGTCACATGCCCATTTGTCGCATGATCGCCAATCTCAAGTAACAGTCCGATCGCTAGGATAAACAATAAGCCTGCACCCCATTTTCCCAGGCCCTAGAAGAATGGTCTCGGGTTCGGTGCATACGCAGAATCACGCCACAAATTTCGGCAATAAGCAAAGAATGGTCCTGAACACTTGTGTAAACAAAGAATGGTCCCACGCACTTAAAGTGGACTATTGGACTCAGCCAACGCCGCCGCCTGCGACGACGTCGATTACCCAAGCCTTCATCCAACATAATTGAACCATAGCAAATCAGTCTTGAGCCTAAGTACAAACCAACCGGTAACTTCGCTTAAACTCCGCCGAATTCGCTCACCAAAGTCAGCATCTTTCAGTTATAATATTAACATATTGTATTGTAATAAAAGTGACTTTATAAATAAAAATTCATTTTTTTAACCCGTGAGTGAAGGAAGTGTTTAATTTATATGTAGGAAATGAAGTGTCAGGCGGGCATAATCATGGCAATCGGGCAGTAGCTAGTGTGCGAGACAGAACGACACGTAGCGGCCGTACCTATCTGGTCGACTCACTCATTGGCAAATAAAGAGAAGCGTTGATTCATAGAGCACTCGCAATCGTACTCTCGCCTCGATCACATCGCGCATCCAAATTTTCACTAAGGCCATTTAAATAATAAAATATACATATGTATGTATTCTTAACACAAAGAAACATTGTTAATAATATAAGACTTAACAAAGAAATCACATCATTTAATAATATTGTAATAAATAAACCGGGATAAAGTAAATTCCTACAAACTGGGGGCTCAACCGAGATTTCTGGCCCAAGACAATTAGTGAAATTTGTGTGTGTGTGTGTAAAGTTCGCAAGTGAACAGAAAATTGTTAAAATTGCATGCATTAACGTGTAATACATATACAAACACAAGGTTGTTGGCAAACGAATTTCACAAGAAGCAACCACTACAAGTTCAAAAAATATTCTTCGGATTCTTTAGAAAGTTGCTGAAAAAAGATGTCAAGTTTATTATGAGTCCAAGCTTCAGGCGTTGCAGCAATTGAAGACGGCGATAATAAGTGAACCAATGTTACAAAATACGGTTTTGGAGCGATACTACTTCAGCTATTTGACAACAATTTGCATCCGATCTGTTTTTGGAGTAAGAAAGCTTCTAAAGCAGATTCGAAGAGGCATAGCTACATTCTTAAAATCAAGGCAGCATTTATGGCGTTAAAAAAATTTCGACATTATTTGCTAGGGATCCGGGTGAAATTGGTGACAGACTGGATTGCATTTAAGCAAACTACGACAAAGCTGGACATCCCAAGGAAAGTTGCGCAATGGATATTGTATCTACAAGATTTCAATTTGAACGTGGAGCACCGATCAGCAGTTAAGATGCAGCACGTGGACTGTTTAAGCCGTTATTCGCAGTCGTGCTTAGTATTAAATATGAAATAACAGCGCTTTTAAAGAAGGCACAGCAGACAGATGATAATATTATCGCAATTATAGAGTTACTAAAGCAACAACCATATAAGAGCTTCAACGTGAAAGATGGTTTGCTATTCAAAGAAGTTGAAGGTAATGAGTTATTGGTAGTACCAAAGCTAATAGTACCATTTGGAAAGTAAAGTATCAAGATTGATTGCAAACTGCATAAAATGTATAGTTCATAATAAACAGCTGGGTAAAAAAGAAGGATATTTACATTGTATAACCAAAGGAGATATACCGCTACATACTTTACGTTTCGATCATTTAGGACAAGCAGTACAAATTCATTTTGGTAATGGTAGATGGTTTTTCGAAATTTGTATGGTTGTTTCCAACGAAGTCTACAGGTCAAGAAGAAGCAATTAAAAGACTCATCGAATGGACAGACATTTTTGGATTTCCCGAGAGGATCATAAGTGACAGAGGGGTGGCCTTCACATCAAACGCTTTTAACGAATTCCTTCGATCAAACGATGTAGAGCATGTACTGTCAACCACAGGAGTAGCAAGGGGCAATGGCCAAATCGAACGAGTTAACCGTTGTATCCTGTCTATTATCGGAAAAATATCAGCAGATGAACCTACGAAATGGTATAAAGGGGTTTCTCAAGTACAGAAGGCTATTAACAGAACGATGCATTCATCAAAGAAAATGTCACCTTTTGAAGTCCTCTTTGGAACGAGAATGCGTAACCATATAGATGACCGTTTGCTGGATATATTACAGGAGGAACAAGTAGATCAGTTCAACGACGATCGTCTAAAGCTACGACAAGAGGCTAAGATTAATATAGAGAAGGCGCAGGCGATTTACAAGAGGAATTATGATAAGAACAGGAAAGGGGAAGCTATCTACCAAGTTGGCGATATGGTAGCTATAAAGAGAACGCAGCGGGCCGTAAATTGGCAAGTCAGTTTTTGGGACCCTATGAAGTAGCAAAGCTAAGCGCAACGGCCGGTATGATGTAAAGAAAGCGACCAATGGTGAAGGGCCAATGATGACAACTACGAGCGTGGACTATATGAGAGTTTGGCGATATGTGGCTGAGAACGACGAGTTGCTGTCTTCTGAGTCAGAAAACGATTATCAGGAGGGCCGAGTGTAAAGACGAGATGGGCACACTGATCTCAGATTGCCCGTATTTTGATGAGGCGTGTAGCAGCTGAGAGTGAGAGGCATCTAAGAGAGAGAGTCGAGAGTCGAAGGGCAGTCGTTGTCGAGAACGGGCAAGATATAAACAGGATACGGGAGCGTCCGGCAGTTGTGAAATGAATTATTATTCTCAAAGAAATATATGTACTACACCTTAATTTAAACATTTCAGTTAATATTATGTACAATAAACTATTACAAATATAATGTTAACCTTACATGTATATATAGGCGGAAATGTGTAATAGCCACTGGGCGATGCACTGGTATCGCAGCTAGTTCTTGTTCAGTCGTGCTTTAATTACTTTCACTGCTTATCACCATATGTAAGTTTGAATCAAAGCTGCAAAACTGCAGCAGTGTGGGTTCTATTAAAGCTTTTTTCAGATACTCAAATCTTTTTTGGCATTCTTCAGACAAAAACGAAATCTACGTTTTTCTTTCATAGTCGTGTTATTGGACGTGAATGTTCTGCGAAGTTTTTAATAAAACTTCTGTAGTAGTTGCAAAAAGCTACAAATCTTCTAGCACCATCAGCATCTTTTGGTACTGGGTATTTTTCAATGCCATCAAATTTGGTTTCATCTGGCAAAATTCCTTTTTCAGTACATTTGTGACGAATCACATTACCTCTGTAATCCAACTAAGCCCATGTAGGGCCTCTTTTTCTTTGTTACTCTTTATTTAATACGCCCATGGAGGGCACATTAAAATATTCCAACATCAAAACTAACTGTAGTTTTTTTGTTTCTGATAGTCAATGCTTACGATCGACGCCTCCCTCTCTTTCTAGCTACCGTCTTGATGTGGCTTGATGTCGACGCGTCGCGGAGAGCAACCTCCCGACAGCGGACGCTGCGCTGCATGCCGACACTAATGAGACCATAAGAATTTCATTTCCTAAGATCCGTTTTGCTTGAGTGCGGTAGGGTAAAAATAATAAAAGATGTTCAGGATTAGTTAGCTTTTGATAAAAATCTGTACTATTATCATCTAACTCACACAGCATTATTTCTTTATTTGTTACTAAAGTTATGTCTACCCTTTCCGTTCCCTTTTCCTTGATCACTTAACCTTTTGAGTGGAGCCGAAGGATCAGCTGACTTCGGCAGGATGAGTTATTCTCCTGCAGACGAAGTCAGTCGCTGATCTCAAGGCTCAGTCACTCAAGGTAAAGAGGCAAGGGATCTTGGCCAAGCGGGTTTCGCTTGGCAGACAAGATCAGTCGTTGCAGTTCCTCTTCACCGTCCCTTTCTAATAACCCCACTAACGTTTCCCTTCACGCTTCCCTTTCCCAGTCCAACGGATCTTGGCCAAGCGGGCTTCGCTTGGCAGACAGGATCAGTCGTTGCTGCTCCTCTTGGACTCTCCTCCTACCCCTTTCTCTTCCCTTTTCTCTCTTTATGTGGTCTCAACTTCATCGCATAATACTCTTCAAGGTCTTCAGATCAAATAAATGTTCTATAGACGGGACTCTGGAGACTGAGAACTGTACCCCAGCCAGAGCTTCCTTACAGATGGCGCACGAGCAGGGACCTTGATGAGTATTATGAGGGAAATGTTAAATTATATATATATGTATGCACATTTATTGATATATAAATATATGTATATATATGAGTCCACACAAGAGTGAAAATTTTATATGTATGCATATTCATTAATATATATACATATATCGCTTCCACGCTTCGCTTTCCCAGTTCAACGGATCTTGGCCAAGCGGACTTCGCTTGGCAGACAAGATCAGTCGTTGCTGCTCCTCTTGGACTCTCCTCCTACCCCTTTCTCTTCCCTTTTCTCCCTTTATGTGGTCTCAACTTCATCTCATAATACTCTTCAAGGTCTTCAGATCAAATAAATGTTCTATAGACGGGACTCTGGAGACTGAGAACTGTACCCCAGCCAGAGCTTCCTTACAGAAGGGAAATGTTAAATGTTAAATACATGTTAAATACATATATATATATGTAGGAAATGAAGTGTCAGGCGGGCATAATCATGGCAATCGGGCAGTAGCTAGTGTGCGAGACAGAACGACACGTAGCGGCCGTACCTATCTGGTCGACTCACTCATTGCCAAATAAAGAGAAGCGTTGATTCATAGAGCACTCGCAATCGTACTCTCGCCTCGATCACATCGCGCATCCAAATTTTCACTAAGGCCATTTAAATAATAAAATATACATATGTATGTATTCTTAACACAAAGAAACATTGTTAATAATATAAGACTTAACAAAGAAATCACATCATTTAATAATATTGTAATAAATAAACCGGGATAAAGTAAATTCCTACAAACTGGGGGCTCAACCGAGATTTCTGGCCCAAGACAATTAGTGAAATTTGTGTGTGTGTGTGTGAAGTTCGTAAGTGAACAGAAAATTGTTAAAATTGCATGCATTAACGTGTAATACATATACAAACTCAAGGTTGTTGGCAAACGAATTCACAAGAAGCAACCACTACAAGTTCAAAAAATAGTGGAAGTTGGTGTGACTGTACGAGAGGCAACGAGTGGACGGTGAGACGGTGAGCGGTCGGACGACGCAAGTAGAGCGTCACTAAGAATTTTGGCGCCGTTTAGGCAAAAAGTCGGCGACTGAAGTTGAGAGCGGCTCGAGAACGGTGGTGACTCGAGAGGAAAAGAGAGAGCAGACAGCAGACACGAAGTTGATGATAACTAGTGTTTACTGTGGAAGCAGAGAGCGGACACGAAGTTGATGATAACCAGTGTTCACTGTGGAAGCAGGCAGACAGACAGAGGAAGCAGACAGCGGACACGAAGTTGATGATAATTAGTGTTCACTGTGGAAACAGACAGACGGAGAGAGCAGACAGCAGACACGAAGTTGATGATAACCAGTGTTTACTGTGGAAGCAGACAGCGGACACGAAGTTGACGATAATTAGTGTTCACTGTGGAGGCGGAAAACCAAAAGAGAGCGGACAGCGGACACGAAGTTGATGATAACCAGTGTTCACTGTGGAAGCAGACAGACAGACGGAGAGAGCAGAAAGCAGACACGAAGTTGATGATAGCCAGTGTTTACTGTGGAAGCAGACAGCGGACACGAAGTTGATGATAATTAGTGTTCACTGTGGAGGCGGAAAACCAAAAGAGAGCAGAGAGCGGACAACACAAACCGTTACGAGAAGAAGACAGCGGGCACGAAGTTGATGATAATTAGTGTTCACTGTGGAAGCAGACAGACGGAGGGAGCAGACAGAGAGCACAAAGTTGATGATAACTGGTGTTCACTGTGGAAGCGGAAAACCAAAAGAGAGCGGACAACACAAACCGTTACAAGAAGCAGACGACGAAGACAAGTCCAAACCAGAAGGCAGCAGACGCGAAGTTGAGATAATTGGTGTGGAAGCAGACAAAGAGAGACCAAGAGAACGAGTGGAAAACAGCCGAGTGAGTAGCGACAGCAGAGTGAGTGGCAACAGAGAGCGAACTGAACATCTGAGTGAGTTGCTACAGCGATATTGAGTGGTTCCATAGAGCAGGACGACTATAGTTGGGTGAGCTGTTTAAATATTGTCTTGAGTGTGAGTTACTTCGCTTGCACGACGAAACCAAACCGGTGGCAGAAATATTGACGAAATTGATGCGAGCTGCAGAGAGCACATTTCTAAGAATCGTCTGAGTTTAACCATAACCTACCACAATTTGACCTACATTAACATAGTGTGTAAATTTTGCTAAGTCGTAACAAATTTGATTGTTAAGCATTATACCTGTAATTGTGTGAAATGGATCGAGGTGATATTCTAACTTTGCGTATTGAAGAGTTGCGCATTAAATTGAGAGTGTTAGGGCTAGAGACTACAGGCCTTAAATCTGAGCTGCAATCGCGTCTAATCGCTCATTACGATCTAATAGAAACTGAGAATGACGGGCAGGAGGCAGATTTCGCCTCGGCTAGAACAATTCGAGAAGTCCCGAACACAGATGGGCAAAGGTCATGGTTCACACTAAAAAATGTGGAGGGAGCTGCATTGTCGGTTATACGTAGTAAGAGAGATATATGTAGTTGGGAGTCCCTGAAAGTAGCTTTGAAAAACGAATTCAGAGTAAAGGTTTCATCAGCCGAAGTTCAGAGAAGACTAAGCAATCGACAGTTGAAGAGAGGTGAGAATTTGTATGAGTTTTTGTATTCGTTAATGGAAATCGCAAAGCCGATCGATTTGGATGACGAAAGTTTAATCGAGTATTTCGTAGAAGGTATACCAGACATGAGAGCAAATAAGGCATTATTGTATCAAGCCAGAACAGTGGATGCGTTGAAAGTTCAAATAGAGACGTACTTAAAATCCTATGATCCTAGGAAGTGGTCAAAGAAAACAACATTGGAGTCATCTTTTCACAAGCAAGGTAGAGATTAGAGAGAAAAGTTCGATAACAAAAGGTGATCGCAAATGTTTTAAGTGTGGTGATCCTTCACACATGATGAGAGACTGTAACAAGAAAACGTTTACTTGTTTTAAATGTGGCAAAACTGGCCATCGCTCATTTGAATGTAAGGGAAAAGATACCACCAAAGTTGAAAGTACCAATGTTGTAGATGATAAATTAGCAAAAGCATCAAGTAAATTTACTGATTCGGGTTTGGAGTTGAAACAAGTAATTTATAAGTCGATTAAGTTCAACGGTCTAATTGATACAGGAGCAAATTTGAGTCTCATACGTAAAAGCGTGTTTGTCGAACTTGGAATTAAATCATTAACAGGATATTTGAAGAGCCTTACAGGCATTGGTGGAAGTCATGTGATGACCTTTGGTAGTTTTAGCATAAGTGTCAAGATAGAGGCATTGAGATGGAAGTTGAGTTTCATATCGTTCCTGATGAAGACATGGCATATGAGGCAATTTTGGGTAGAACCATATTAGATCATGTCGATTTGGTTGTTACAAAGAAAGGTACAAAGTTTGTGAGCATCAAGAGAAAAGAATCACTGTTTAACGCGAATAAATCTTGTGCTGAGTTGTTTAAGGAATTTGAAAGTATGTGTATGCACAGTGCAGAACAGAATAAAGTGGAAATCAAGAGTGACTTGTCACATATCAGTGCAGAAATCGCTAGTGAAGTCAAGAAATTCATTAAAAGTTACAAACCTGTTAGAAGTTTAAAGAATTGCAAATACTCCTATAGAAATGAAGATTGTACTAACGGATGAGTTGCCAGTTTATCAGCATCCAAGGGGTCTAGCAGAGTCTGATCAGAAAATTGTTGATAGTACAGTACAAGAATGGTTGGAGGAGAAGATAAAAGGGCCAAGTTTTTCCGAATATGCTTCCCCTGTTGTACTTGTAACAAAGAAGAATGGGAAAAAGCGTCTGTGCTGCGATTACAGAAAGCTAAATGAGAAAGTGGTCCGAGATAATTTTCCTATGCCACAGATGGATACCGTATTAGAAAAACTTAAAAGTGCGTTAGTTTATACTACTCTAGATCTAACAAACGGGTTTTTCCATGTTCCTGTTGAGGAAAAATCTCAGAAGTACACAGCATGCGTAACTCAGAATGGTCAGTATGAATTCCTATATGTACCATTTGGAATTTCAACTCTCCAGCAGTTTTTACAAGATTTATAATGGCAGTAATGAGAGAATCGGTGAAGAATGGATGCAGTGGTGTATATGGACGATATAATTATACCAAGTGTTAACGTGAATGGTGGTCTAATTAAACTTAAAAGAGTGTTAAAGATAGCTGCGGAAAATGGGTTGAGAATAAACTGGGAAAAATGTCAGATACTGCAGAGTAAAGTAAATCTTTTGGGCTATATAGTTGAAAATGGAAGTATTAAGCCAAGTAAGGAGAAGACTGATGCTGTTTCAAGATTCCCGATCCCACATGACAAGAAGTCAGTTCAACGATTTTTGGGGTTAACATCGTATTTCCGTAGATTTATCAAAGGATACGCAGTAACAGCTAAGCCCTTGACTGACATTTTGCGAAAAGACAAGAAGTTTGAGTTTAAAGAATTGCAAATGGTAGCGTTTGAGCAATAGAAGTTAGCATTGATCAAAGGTCCCGTTTTAAAATTATACAATCCTAAGCTAGAGACTGAGATTCACACTGATGCCTCGAAACACGGTTTCGGAGCTGCGCTTTAACAGAAAGATTCAAAAGATGGTTTATTTCATCCGGTACAATATATGAGTCGGTAAACTAAACCTTGCGAAGAGAAGTATGATTCGTATGAACTTGAGGTTTTAGCACTTATTGGAGCATTAATAAAGTGGCGTGTATATGTGCTAGGATTGAGATTTAAGATTGTTACAGATTGTAATGCGTTCACGATGACAATAAAAACTAAGAGGTTCCGTTACGTGTAGCATGCTGGGCAATGTACCTACAAGATTTCGATTATCAGATTGAACATCGTTCAGGTTCAAAGATGCGGCATGTGGATGCTAGGAGCCGTTTATCTTGTTTTCTGCTAACCGACACCATAACCCATAGATTGAGGGAAGCACAGTTGTCAGATGATTGGACTAAATTGATCAGGAGTTTAGTTCAGGAGAAGGGATATGAAGATTTTTACATTGAAAATGAAATATTGTTAAAAGACCCCAATCAAGAACTTATTGTCGTTCCCTCGCAGATGGAAAAAGAAATAATACAGATTGCACACAAACAAGGACATTTTGGAGCTAGAAAGACTCAAGATATCGTTGAAAAATCGTATTACATTCCAAAATTAAAAGAAAAGGTAGCCCGTGTTGTTGAGTGTTGCGTGGAATGTCTTATTGTTAATGCCAAAACCGGTAAAAAGGAAGGATATTTGATGCCAATAAGCAAAGGAGATCAGCCATTGATGACATATCATATTGATCACGTTGGCCCGATGGAAGTCACAACGAAGCGTTACAATCATATACTTGTTATTGTTGATGGGTTCTCTAAGTTTGTATGGTTGTATCCGACTCGTGGAACAGGAGTCGATGAAGTACTTAGTTGTCTTGAAAAGCAGGCGATAATTTTTGGTAACCCGGTGAGAATAATTTCTGACAGGGAGCAGCTTTCACATCCAAGGCGTTTAAAGAATATTGTATCAGACAGCATATACAGCATTTACTGATAGCAACAGGTGTACCCCTCGGCAACGGCCAAGTAGAAAGGATGCATAAGATAATAGTTCCAATGATTTCAAAGTTAAGCCAAGAGAATGAGGGAAACTGGTACAAGTATGTTGGTCGTGTGCAACAACTTGTTAATAATACTGCTCCAAGAAGTACAAGAGTTACACCTTTTAAGATTTTGACAGGAATAGAGATGCGTAGTCCTGATGATCCCGATATAAGAAAGCTGATAACCGATTCGTTAATAGAAGAATTAGACTGTGGTCGTGATGAGATTAGAGCGGAGGCTCGAAAGAATATTAATGATATACAGTAGGAAATGAAAAGGACGTTTGACAAAACAGGAAATGGGAAAGAAAGTACAATTTAAACGAGTTAGTGGCGATTAAACGTACGCAGTATGGGACAGGTCGAAAGTTGAGAGGTAAATACTTAGGACCGTATAAAGCCACGAAGGTGAATAGGCACGGTCGATACGACGTTGAGAAAGTTGGCGATGGTGAAGGACCTTGTAAGACCTCAACAGTGGCTGAGTTTATGAAGCCTTGGCTAGGATCATTCGGGTCGAATGACTTGTCAGGACAGCCGATTGTAGGAAATGAAGTGTCCGGCGGGCATAATCATGGCAATCGGGCAGTAGCTAGTGAGCGAGACAGAACGACACGTAGCGGCCGTACGTATCTGGTCGACTCACTCATTGGAAAAATAAAGAGAAGCGTTGATTCATAGAGCACTCGCAATCGTACTCTCGCCTCGATCACATCGCGCACCCAAATTATCACTAAGGCCATTTAAATAATAAAATATACATATGTATTCTTAACACAAAGAAACATTGTTAATAATATAAGACTTAACAAGGAAATCACATCCTTTAATAATATTGTAATAAATAAACCGGGATAAAGTAAATTCCTACATATATATGTATGGACATTTATATATATATATATATATATATACAGTGGCGGTCACGTATTTAAGACGTTTTTTTTTTTTTTTTTAGTTCTAATTTTCTCGGCTCCTAAATAACTTAATCGAATAATTTTTTCTGTAATTTGTTGGTTATTGTGTTCAGATTATGAACCGTAAAAATGGTCTTCATAGTTTAATCCGTTTTTTTCACAGGTGCATTTGAACAAAGAGAAGTCCTTTTTTTGGGGGGCATTTATTTAAGACGTTTTTTCCAAAATCTTAAATATTGAAGATAGACGTTTGAAATCTTCGAAGAAGTTGAAGATCTAGCAAAACTAAGGTAAACTGCATAACACTATTTTGGATTTACCCCCACCTTTCAATTTGGGGCCAATTGAAAATCTGAATTTTGTATGAAAATTTTTGGTCCTTTGGGCGAGTCCATTTTACGACACTAATTCATACTAAAGTACTTTTTTTCTTGAACTATGAAAGAAAGTAAATTGAATTTCCCGTCGAATGACATATTTTTCATTAAAATCGAATAAAAATTAGATAGTTTTTTTTGCCTATCAATATGAGACATTTTATGCAAAACTGCCCTTCTATTCCCACCCTTCTATACACATAAAAAGAAAGAGACGGAGAATAGAAGGGCAGTTTTGCATAAAATGTCTCATATTGATAGGCAAAAAAAAACTATCTAATTTTTATTCCATTTTAATGAAAAATATGTCATTCGACGGGAAATTCAATTTACTTTCTTTCGTAGTTCAAGAAAAAAGTACTTTAGTATGAATTAGTGTCGTAAAATGGACTCGCCCAAAGGACCAAAAATTTTCATACAAAATTCAGATTTTCAATTGGCCCCAAATTGAAAGTTGGGGCTAAATCCAAATTAGTGGTATGCAGTTTACCTTAGTTTTGCTAGATCTTCAACTTCTTCGAAGATTTCAAACGTCTATCTTCAATATTTAAGATTTTGGAAAAAACGTCTTAAATAAATGCCCCCCAAAAAAAGGACTTCTCTTTGTTCAAATGCACCTGTGAAAAAAACGGATTAAACTATGAAGACCATTTTTACGGTTCATAATCTGAACACAATAACCAACAAATTACAGAAAAAATTATTCGATTAAGTTATTTAGAAGACGAGAAAATTGGAACTAAACAAAAAAAAAAAAAAAACGTTTTAAATACGTGACCGCCACTGTATATATATATGAGTCCACACAAGAGTGAAAATTTATATGTATGCATATTCATTAATATATATACATATATCGAAGTCAACGCAGAAGTAAACATTTTTTATAAATATACATATATATATGTATATACATATATGTATATATATGTATATTTGTGGTTAATATATTTAAAGGTCGCATATACGTTGTCGATGTGCCACTCGCTTTTATTTTTCTTTGCAAGCGACAGTTACATGCGAGAAATAGACAGGGACACACAAGCGGCCAGTAAGAATGAGAATAGACATTTCACCGTTTGATTCGGGGCTTGTGTGTGAGCTACGTGTGCCCTCTCTCTCTCACTCTTACACACAGCGTTGATTCAACCGGTTTTTTTGTCATTCCCTCATTCACACTGATTTGCAAGTACAGTCGCGCGTTTTTTTATGGTGCCTAAAAAAAAAAAATTTTCAAAGTGCGTGTGTGTGTGAAAAAAAAACGATGATGCTCGTGTGCATTAGCTCTCGCATGTGTGATGCCGCATCCGATCGCGTGAGTGTGTATGAGCGTCGCTGACTCTCGTGTATGTATGCGCTCACGATACGAATTGTAGAGATTAGCCTGAAAATGTCAGTGTGTGACGCTTACGTCATACATTTCCTCCAACTCAGAAAAAATTCTGGTTCGCTCGTGACCTACATATGCGTGAAGAGGCTATTCATAGACATTGGACACATTCATATGGGTATACGTATGGAAGGGTATGCATGGGTATATCGCCTAGGTTTAACACACACATGAGCAAAAGAAAATGTTGTGAAGAAATGACAATAGCGTTAGAATTTAAATTCAAATTGAAATGTAATTTGATGGTGTTAGACTACACATAATTTAGCTATAAGAACATATGATTGTAACATATGGTGACATATGGTGGTAACTAGAAAAATGGTTGATGAACAAAATGGCGCTGTTATGGCGGATAGCGCTGCGGGCAGCAGTAATAGGGACAATGAGGCGCCGCTGAAAAGCTCGAACGAGATGACTTTAATGTTGAGCACTATGGCAGACATGATGAAACAAATGCAACAATTTCAGTTACAGACGACACGTACAAACGTGGTTCAAATGCAGGCATTTCAAGCGGAAATGGTCAGGATGAACGAACTACAAATGCAGACAATTCAGGCTGGAATCGATAGAACGGGCTTACTGGTTGGTAGGGCATTTGAACATCAGCAGGCTAGAGCGGCATCCCGTGGGGATGAGGTACAGTCGGAGGAAGTTCGGGCGAACTTTTCTATGCCGACAGGAAGTACAGCGGCCAGCAACGACAGCGAGTTGATGGCACGAGCAGAACCGCCTAGAAAGTTGTATGATCTTCCGTCTTTCGATGGTACACCGGAATCATGGCCAATGTTCAAGGAGGCATTTGATATGATAACACTGGAGTACGGTTATAATAACCGACAGAATTTATTGCGCCTACAAAAGGCGATTGTAGGCCGGGCTAGGGAAGTAGTTGAATGTCTACTTATTCACAGTCAGAATGTGCCTGACGTGATGGAAACTTTAAATTAATTTAATAATGTGAGATCATTTCCAAACATTTCAGAAGATAAACTAGAAAACTTGGTTGAGTTTGCTACGAAGGTGAGGAACCTGTCAGCTTTTTGGAAGCGGCCAATGCACGTCATCACATGTCAAATTCAACACTAATGGACATTCTTATTGGAAAGCTACCGGTGCAGCAAAGGCTCAGCTGGTCAAACTATGTTATGTCGTTAAATCTCGAAGCGACAATCAAGGACTTGAGCGAATGGTTACAGACAATGGCGAAAGTTGTATATGGGGCCTGTCTTAGTACTTCGGAATCAACGTCCAAAATAAAGAAGGAAAGAACAAGAATGTTTCATGCAGATCAGAGACATCAAACATCGGATTATATGGAAGCAAGATGCATTATGTGTAACGGAAGTCACTGGCTGAGGAAGTGCAATGGGTTCGCAAACTTGAATCACGATGAGAAATGGCAGTTTGTACGGAAAAAGGGCTTGTGTTTTAATTGCTTGCGTGAAGGCCATCGCAGCGACAAGTGCAAAGTTCAAGTTAAATGCGAAGTGCCAAACTGCAACAGACGCCACAATACATTGCTGCATATGGAGAAAGAACCGATTGTCGTAGTAAAACCCAGCAGTTCCAAAGAGTTTTCTGGCACTGCAACAGAGAGCAAAGGCTCAACGCTTCTGTTCAAGATACTACCGGTACGGCTACATGCCAAGGGTCACAAGGGTGTTTTGCTTTCCTTGACGAAGGGTCTGCTGTTTCTCTGATGAATGAGAGCTTGGCTGCTGCGCTCCATTTAAAAGGCCCAAAGGAAGATCTGACATTACAATGGTTTGGCAATAAGCAGGTAACCGAAAGCACAAACCGATTCGATGTGGGCATATCGGGAACAAATGGCTAAACAATTTATGATCTAAAGGGCGTTCGAACAGTCAAAAACCTAAAGTTGCCCAAACAAACAAAAAATAGAAAGGACTTGTATTTTAAAAATCGACATATCGAGAACATACCATTGCAGTCGTATAGCAATGTAGAACCTGAGTTGTTGATTGGTCTTGACAATGTGCACCTAGGCATACCCAGAAAGGTGAAGTCGTCAGGCTGGAATGGACCAGCTGTGGTAAAGACTAAACTAGGTTGGGTGGTATATGGTAATATCGATAACCATCCTAATGCTGGTCCGAATGGAATTTACGTCATAAACGATCGCTCTGACATAGAGGAACTCGTTCGCAATTATATAGCTGATGCTGAAATGGCTGTAAGAGATGTGAAAAATCAGCATCAAGGGCAAGCGCTTGAAAGATCAAATATGCTACTGGAAAAGACAACATGGAAAACGGACGATTTCAACATTCCCGATAGCAAAGAAATGGTAATTAAAAGACAATTATCTTTGGAAAAGAAGTTTAACAGGGACCCTGAATACCGGAAGCAGTATTGCAAACTGATGTTGGAATACGAGCAAAAGGGATATATTCGGTTGATTCAGGAGTCAGAACAGAACAAAAGCCTGGATAAGGCATGGTACCTGCCACACTTTGGAGTCGTCAATCCACATAAACCCGGGAAAATTAGAATCGTATTCGATGCTGCAGCGGAAGTCGACGGTGTGTCGCTGAATGCACTGCTGATGAGAGGGCCCGACCAATGCCAACCATTAAGTTACGTACTTATGAAATTTAGACAAAGATCCGTAGGTATTTGCGCAGACATAGAGGAAATGTTTCATCGCGTCTTGATACGTAAAGATGACCGATGGGCTCAACGCATTCTATGGAGAAAGGATGAAACTGATGAGTTTAAGGCATATGAGATGATGGTAATGACGTTTGGAGCGAAATGCTCACCCGCATCAGCGCAGTTTGTTAAGAATAAGAATGCATCGGAATACAAAGATTTTGTTTCCACAGGCTGCTGATGCTATTGTGAGGAATCATTATGTTGATGATTTCATCCACTCATATGGCAACGAAACAGAAGCAATAAGAGTTACGGAACAGGTGATACAGATACACCGAAAGGGGGGATTTGAGTTGAAGAAATTTGTATCTAACTCTAAAGTCTGCAATGATAAGTTTGGTGAAGGTAACATGGATGATGTTCTGAGCCTCGATAAAAATGGGGCATTGTATAGTCAGAAGGTACTTGGTATGCATTGGTATACGGCAGAGGATAAATTTGGGTTCATACTTTCGTTTAATAAAATCGATAAATCTCTGTTCTCTGATGAAAGAATTCCAACAAAGCGGGAAGTACTACGGATCGTTATGTCAATCTTCGATCCCTTCGGAATATTAGTCGAGTACTCGTTGATGGCAAAACTCCTCCTTCAGTCTATTTGGAGGAAAAAGATAGAATGGGATCAATCCATAAATCAAGAAGAGTACATCGAATAGAAAAGATGGCTTCGTTTTGTTAATGAAATATGTAGCTTTAATAAAGGTTCCAAGATGGTATGGCACAACTTTTAGTAATGAGTGTGTAGAGTTACACATATTTGCACATGCGAGCGAGATGGCGTATGCAGCAGTGGGCTATTGGCGAGTTGAAGATGCTGAAGGATGGAAAGTGTCTTGTATAATGGGAAAGACAAAATGCGCACCGATGAAACTGTCTACTGTGCGAAGACTGGAGTTGCAGGCTGCGGTTATGGCGACTAGTCTCAGAAACTCGATATTAGAGGGACATGATATTCAACCAAAACGAGTTTGTATGTGGTCGGACTCATCAACTGTTTTAGCATGGATCCGTTCAGATCAGAGAAAGTACAAGCCATACGTCGCCCATCGAGTGAACGAAATTCTAGAAAGCTCTCGCGTCGAAGAATGGAATTGGGTTGCCGGCAAGGACAATCCAGCGGATTTTGGCACGAAGATTAAAAGAGACAGCAGACAGTCACTATGGGTAACCGGGCCAGATTTTTTATTGGATGATCTTGAGGAATCACCACAGCAGAGCAAGGGTAATTTTAGTACTGACATGGAGCTGCGCCCAAAATTCTGTATGGTCACCACGAAGCAAACGGATGATCTCTTTGGAAGATTCTCATCGTACACGAGACTCGTACGGATTCTGGCTTGGGTGCTACGATTTAGAAGAAAGAAGTTCGTGAAAATTACCTGATATGCTCAGAGATAGACTATGCTGAAGTAGTTCTGTTCAGAAGTGTACAAAAGAGTGGCGGCCTTTGACGCACATTGCCATAGATAGTCCGACAGGGGATCCTATAACTCCGAATCACTTTCTTTTAGGTACAGCCAACTCCACTCAGACTCCGCATCCGCAAGAAGAGAATTATCACCCTACCATGAAGGATTTGCGGATTAAACAGCAGATGACTCATTCGTTTTGGCGCAAGTGGGTAAACGAATACCTGCCTGATTTGTGTCGCCGCACCAAGTGGTATCATTCGGTACACCCGCTAGCTCTGGGAGATATCGTCCTTATTTGCGACAGCGCACATCATCGAGTTAACTGGCAGAATGGCAGAATCATCGAGGTGACAACCGGACGAGATGGCCAAGTACGATCTGCAAATGTGAAGACCAGCACTGGAGAGTTTCGTCGACCGGCATGCATGTTAGCCAAACTGGATTTTGGTGAATCTAAGATGGACTAGATTCACGGTGGCGGGGATATTGTGAAGAAATGACAATAGCGTTAGAATTTAAATTCAAATTGAAATGTAATTTGATAGTGTCAGACTACACATAATTTAGCTATAAGAACATATGATTGTTAGTGTTGTAAGACACAGTGTTGGAAGACACTAGAAGGGCTAGTGTACAAAAACGGTCACTTGATATCGAGCCGTGGAAAGAAAAGCGTGAGTAAAATTCGCTATTAGTTTTTAAGTTGATTTAATTTGTAATATTTCTTAGGAAATAAAACTCTCTATCACACTCTCTACTCATCAACTCCTCAACAACTTGGATGAAGTTAGAACCAGGGGCGTTTGGAGGGGGTCAGAAGTTATTATAAGCCAAGGGGTCCACGGCGCGTGGGTCGAGTCAACAGAAAACCATTCATTTTTTTGTGCAGACTCGTATGATCACCTTTTTTTTATGTTGAGTACAGTAAAATGAGGGCAACAAATTAAAAAAAAAAAAAAAATATATATATATAAATTAGTATGTTTCACCTTTCCCTCTGAAGGCAGTTGTGACGTCACCGGTGTAGCGGCGGGTAGAATCAAAATGTTTAGGGTGGAGGACTCGACTTCGTCCTCTTGCTGTACGGTTTGGCTTGTGGCTCAACGGTGTATTAATAAGGCAAATATTTAACGGCAGTGTGCCGGAGTAAATGTTAATTGATCAATATCTTTATTAGCCAATCGTCTGACAAAAACTGATTATAAGAATGGAATGAAATAAAGACTAAAGCTAAGTATATAAAATGCAAATACGAATCTACACCCAAATACATAGGAAGTACATAAAAGATCATGCCACGGGCTTGTTGTCACAAAGCCGACTCAGCATATTCCCGACAAGAACTCAACGCTTGCGACACAACTAAAACGGCTGACCGTTCCTTCGGCCAATATTATTTTGGTTACGTTGCATTTGTATCGCGCGGGTTGCTCGAATTCATTGCGAGGACCGTTCGTTGACTTGGCTGTTAACTAGTCCCCCCTTAAGATTGTTGCCGTCCTCGGTGACACTTAGTTCATTTACCACAGCCTGCAGTTTGAGGGAGTATCTTCTCCGGTACCAGTACTGGTAGATTATACCAATGCAGCCAATGGTGAGGCTGAGGGTTGCACCAACCAAACCCGCAGGACCCCAAATTATGCTCATTCATTCTTTGTAGCAATGGTAGGCTAAGAACTTGGTCGTGTCCTGTAATATTCAGCAATGGTGATGCCGCGATGCCTGGACTTTTCTTCACAACACCGTTGTAGTTAATGTATGTGGTATCGTTTATGGTTGCGACGCGTTCGAATGTGACAAGATGTGTGATGACAGTTAAAGTCATCAGTGGCCATCATCTATTCTAAGTCCTGCTGATATCTTATTGACGATGATTATCCCTTCGTCGACTATGGTAATCGGTTCCAGGTGGCTTGGCTGTGTGTGGCATAAAGCTAAACCTCCAGAGTGTAATCTGCTGGCGCAAGTGTCATGATCCGACTTCTTGCAGAACTTCGCATAGTTGGTTGTAGCGCACACTACTGCTAGAACTCCATCGTTGCATTCAGCTACTACGTTCTCATGTACTTGCAAAATATTGTTATTGTGGGCAACAGGAAATATCATAACCTTCTTACAAATAGTCTTAACATTAGGATAATTAATTATTATGTGGATTACGCTATCAATCTATTACGCGCAAGTAAGGTTTCATACAAATGAGGAGAGTCTACAAACTCGCCTTTCTTTTGTTTAATTATTTTATTTACTGTATCAGTTAATAGGTTAATTCGTTTTTGTGCTTCAGTGATTACTATTGCTTGTCTGTTGTTTGATTCTATGAGCTCGGCTTCGGTAATCTTAATCTTTTCTAAGTCTGATGCATCGGGCGTGCCTGCAACCACTTTTAACGCTGTTCCTAGGAAGTCTAAACTTCTGGCCATTCTATGGTGTACCGTTAGGCTGGAAAAAATACTCTGGATATAATCGATATCTATATCTAACAATTTTCGCATATGTGACTGAGGAAAAGGTTTTGACAATTTTATTGTATTATCTATAATGCTCGCGAAGTTGGATAAATTTGTAGAGTGTCTTACGTAATTATGTTGTTCCCATACGAAAACGTTGCCGTTCAACACAGGAATATAGCTTGCGTGCGAGAAATCGGTGAGAAGTGCGCGAGTTGTGGCCAAGAATATGAGGGTTACTCCGACGAACCTGAATGAAACGATAAGAGTCAATTGTAGCAGCTATCTATAATAATCTTATGTGGTATGACCTATGTCTACCTCACATTGTCCTTATGGACCACCCTCCCCTTAACAAGTACAGACGTTCGCAGGTCTACTTGTACGGCGCCTTCAGTGCACAAGGGGGATAGTTACCTAGTCTTCTGTTATTTTTAAAGTAAACTTTCGCACCTACATCAAACACCTTGTTTTGTTTGTTTGGGTTGCATCTGGCTAATTGGTCTTGTTGGGCTTTTATTAAACGACTTTTAATTTCTTGCTTAATTTCCTCTGATATAGAGTGGATTACATCGAGTGGCTTTTGCCCTGTTACTGAGTGTAGAGTTTTATTATATTTTATTGTTGCTCTCATGATAGCTTGAACGGTATCGCTAATTTTTTTTCCAATTTTAAACACCTGGCAATTTCTATTAATGTAGCTATGTAATGGGGGGGCGTTCACCACGTCGATGTTAAACTAATTCTTCAACAATGAAGTGATCGTTTCGCAATTAAACGATGGTTCATTGACGCAATAAATAGTTTTTGTGTCTGGAAAGGTATTCATTTTAAGTAAAATGGGGTTTACAATATCGGTTATTGATCGAGAAGCTAAAGGCTGGACAATGGTGAATTTGGAAAATTTATCAATGCAAGATAGGAAGAGCTTCTGATCGGTAGAAAATATGTCAATGTGTAACATTTCTCCAGCAAATGAGGGAATTGGCGTCTCCCCGAGTTCTTGTTTTTTGGGGTGCCTGTTGTACTTGGAAATAGCGCAGACCTTACAATTCAGCACAACCTCGTTGGCCAGTCTAGTCATTTTTGGGAAGTAGTAGTCTCGAAGTATCTGTTTTACATTTTCTTGTACCGCATTATGTTCGGTGTTGACTATTTCTACCTGTTCGTCTTTGTTAGTGATATCCGACACTATCCTTTTGCAATGCCAAAACTTGGTTGTTGGGAACAGTGAAACTAGCTCATGTTGGAATGCAGCTAGCGTTGGGAGGTCGCAATAAAACGCGTTTACGACGTCACGGTTTACAGCACGTTTTATAGTTTTTATAAGATCAGTTTTATCTATAAATTGAATTAAGTGACGGGTCTTTTTGCCAAATAAAATAAATTTTTTATGCAGTGAATAACGTGATTCCTCCAAAGTTATTTGATTTCTGTAGCAATTCAATGGGTTATCGGCAGTTTCTATAGTGTATGTAAGGGATATCTCACTGTGAACAGTGGCTATGTCTGATTGCGCTCTTGCCTAGATAAGGCATCTGCGATAAAATTTTCCTTCCCTGGCTTACAGTGCAACTGGGCGTTATGTTGTTCGATAAACGCCTTCCACCTCTTGATTTTCGCATTTTTCTCAGACACTGCGAATGTGAGCGGTTGATGATCTGTAAATATATGCAACTCTCTTGTACCGTAAAGATAATTCTGCAGTTTGCCGAGAGCCCACACAATCGCTAACAACTCTCTTTCGTTGGTAGCATAATAAGTTTCGCACATTTTTAGTGTTCGGGAGATCATGGTGATTAGTCTCCCACCTTAAGACAACACTGCTCCAATGCCATTCGCAGACGCGTCCGTAGTCAAGTCAGTTAACTTCCTAAAGTCAATGACAAGCCGCTTATTCTTATTACCGCTGGTGTCTATCAACAACCCAAGCTGGGGTCGCAAATGCACTAATTCTTTTTAGTATCATTTTCTTAAATTCGGCTGTTACAGAATTTGGGACTACGATATCATCGACACGTGTAAAGTTCACATTATCGCACGGATGGTGTTTGAGTACCTCCGAAGTATTACCGTAGTTTATGGTGTTTTCCCGCCCGCGTGAGCAGATCGAAGCCTATTATGGCGTCAAAGGTGTCAAGGGTATCTAGTAAGAAAAACGTGGCAACTTTCCCAAAAATTACCATTGAACATTTTTGTTGGATTTTACTGGACCCATGAATGGAGTTCACAGTAAATGGGGTTGCGACGTGATTTTTTGCCGACCCAGTGTCGATAAGAATCTTTAATGTTCTGCCAGCCAACCGACGCTCGACGAACCGCAGTTGGGAACATCCCCTAAAAAATTCAACAAATCGTTGTTTTCAGTTAAGTCACTCTCGTCATCTATTTCTGTAAGGGTATTCTCGGCTATCTCTTCGTATTTTTTATCGTCTTGGCTAGGTGCTTTTTGGGAATTTCTTTTTTTGGAATTATTATACCTCTTTTGAGCCCCGTCTTGTGTAGACTGGCCCTGTGGCTTTCCCCAGTTGGTGTGATGTCTTAATCTGGACATCGAAGGATCAACGTCCATGGGTTGAGCCTGATTTCTTAACTGTGCCTCTTTGTCCTTCGACGAGGTTTTAGGGTCAGCCTGTTGTGCCCTGTTTTGGCCTTGATTTCCAACAAAATGTGGGTTTCTTTCCTGGCTCCTACCTTGTTTAGCCTGGTTACGACTGCCAAACCTACTATTGTCGCTGTTATGGTTTCTTTCTTCTACTACTTTGGCATAAGATGCAGCAAAAGCACTCCTTTCAATGCTATTTTCAGCCTCCCGGGCCACTACTAGTGCGGATGGCAAATCCTTGGGCTTCGCTGGGATCACCAAGAATTTTAGGGACCTTTTGTGTCCTGCCATGAAGGCATGTAGCGCGTCGTCTCTAATTTCTGCACAAAGAATGGACGCAGCTTGTTCTTCATGTGTCATTACTATCTTGTTTGTCACAAGAGTAAGATTCTTTTCTACCTCATCGTAGTAATTCATTAGGTTTAGGTCACCCTGCCTTACCAAGCTTACCTTAGTAAGCGCAAGGGTGTCTTGTCTGCGTACGTGCAGTCCAGTCTAAAAATAATGGCGTCGAAATTAAGCACTGTGTTGTGCGACGTAAGGATTGCTCGAGCCGGCCCAGTGATTTTGTTATTAAAAATGGCCACAGCTTCGTCGTGCGCCTCACTGCCTACGTATCTTCTGAAAATTTTATATGCGTCTGTAGCCGCTTGTCACCAAGACACGTACTCCTCTTGATTTCCATCAAAGCTAGGCACTGACTTTACAATGTCCAACTTAACTTCACAGTTCACACTAGGGTCAATTGTCACTCTCTGATATGTCTCAACCTTTGGAGTCTCTATCCCTAAAGCAGTAACTTGACCTCTAATGGTTTCAAGTTCCGCTCGGAACTCGTCTTTCAGTCTCCTCTCTCGTTCTAGGAGTGCACTGTTCACTGCACCTTCCACTAATGCGTTTAGCAGAGACGGGTCCATTTCTAATTGATTGTTTACTTCTGGCCTAAATCCTACTTCTTGCTCTTCGTCAATGTCGTACTCCACCTTTATATTTCTATAAGCCCAAGTCATGAGCAACTAACGAAGCGTAAAATATTTATTTGTTTTACTTGTTTTTTTTGTTTTTTTGTTTTTATTTTTTTTTAAACGCACTTGCACGTCAACAATATCACAATAATTAACCTGTACCGCAATGCTCAATTTCGCGCTGCCAACTCACTAACAAATTTTTTACTTTTTATTTTTATATTTTTATAAATATTTTTTCAAAGTTTTAACAAACATTCACTTACATGTTCTTGTTTAGGGCCATGGTACAGGAGTCTTAATATCGTAAGATTATCGAATTCCAGTGTAGTATATAGTATATATCAAAAAAAAAACTTTCACTCGTTGCAGAGGACGTACGTGTTTTTTTTGCGCTTATCAACTTTTATTTTTTCTCGCGATTAAATACTTTTATATAACTCTTAAATTATCGGTTTAATTAATAACAATTACAACATCCGAATTTTATTTTCATTTCGCGAATTCTTGCTGTCGTTTTTGTTTAAATTTAAATAAAATCAAAACTTACAACAATACTTGCATTAGCGGTGTTGTTGTTTTGTTTATCTCTTTTGCTTTTGTGTCTTTACCGTTTTAACTAACTCTCGCGCTCTTGCGTACAAATTGTTGTTGCATGTGTTCAATTTGACGCGCTCTCCCGCTCTTTCCTATTCTTGATTGATTTGCGCTCTCGTCTTTTGCCTACCCGCGACTCTGTGATACGTGTTGTTGTTTTTGTGTTTTCATTTCTTTTTATTCTTTAGTTGTGAAGGCTTACTCTGCACATTAACCCTTGTGTCAGAACTGGTCAGTATATTCTTATACACAGATTTTTTACCTTTAGAATTTTTATTTTTTATTTTTTTGTATTTCCTTTTGTAATTTAATTAAACTTTTGATAAAATGGTTGTCTGCTCAAAAACTAATTGCATAGTTGCCACTAATGCGGTTGACTCCCATGATTATATTCTTTGTTGGTTGTGTGACAATGCGGTTCACGTCAAGTGTGCAGGTTACACAGGCAGAATCAAGGAGTCTATTGCTAAAGGTGGTGGCTTAAAATATGGATGTGATGCTTGCCGGGAGGTCGAGAATGAGATGCGCTCTTTCATGAGGCGGACTAGAGATAGTTTTGACACTTTAAGGGCAGGTTTTAATAAACTCCAAGCGGAGTTTACTGCGGTGGAGACTCAGTTCAGAAGTTTATCGCTTATGAATGAGTCTCCGAAACGTAAAAGGACCAGTCCTTGGGGTGTTTCTGTATCTGTAGATCCGCCAGCGTCTCTTATCGTCCCCGACCGGTCTCATGCACCGTCCACTCCTAATGTACAGCAATTGATATCGTTTAAGAGCCCGGTTGTGAATGCTATTAGTAATGAATTTCCGGTATCACCTGGGAATGATCTCTTAAAAACGATGCCTATTGTAGTGTCCGATGTGTCTGGGCAATTACCCATTCCAATGGAAATTGCCGATAGTTCTAAAAGTATCGAGGGCCCCGTGAACAAGTTGACTGCTGCAGTGGGTGACTTGTCCAACGTTACTGCTGCGGCTGACGCTTCGGGACCGCGGCCTCTCGTTGGCATACCACCAAAGAAACATATATTTGTTTCTAGGCTAGACCCTGTTGTCATATCTGATGATGTAATAGCCTATATTCGGAAGAAAGTTAACGTCTCGAATATTGCGGTGGAGAAGTTTAAATTTTCTTATTCTCGGGACATTTCGTCCTTTAAAATTAGTGTTTCTGCCAATATTTTCGACACTATATGTCGAGAAGATTTTTGGCCTAAACATATAATAGTTAAGGAATATACTGTAAAAAAGAAAAATCGGCAACCGATTCGCTTGCCTACAACAACAACTAATACTATTCCTGCCACATCAGCATCTGGTGGTGTGTCAAAAAACTAGCTTCGTCCCTTAACCTGGGTTACCAGAACGTTAGAGGACTGAAATCTAAACTTCCTAATCTCTATGTAGATAGTCTTTCTTTTGAGCATAACATTCTAGCTTTCACAGAGACGTGGCTAAAACCTGATATTGCTGATGCATCGGTTTTTTCCACAAACTTTTCTATTTTCAGACGTGACCGGATTTCTCGCATAGGTGGTGGCGTTCTGATAGCTGTGGATGCTGCTTTATCATCTGAAATGATTCAATTTTCTAGTACCCAAGAGATTGAGTTTGTCGGTGTTAAAGTAAATTTTAAATCTTTTAATGCTTTCATTACTTATTCCTATATTCCACCATTGTCAGACATGGTGGTATATTTAAATCATTTAGAGGCATTCAGTTTGTCTCTTTAGTTTCGAGTCAAGACATGCTCATAGTTGTAGGTGATTTTAATTTACCCGCTTTAGCATGGCAATTCAGTTTGTCTCCTCTTTAGTTTCGAGTCAAGACATGCTCATAGTTGTAGGTGATTTTAATTTACCCGCTTTAGCATGGTCACTAACAGATGAATCTACCACGTTGTTGCCCTCTTTGTCACATGACTTTATTGATGGCCTTCTAGGCTTATCTTTATCCCAAGTCAATCCTGTCTTAAATTCTAATGGAAAATCGTTAGATCTTATTTTTGTATTGGATTCTTCTTATTGTGAGGTTTCTAGGATCGAACCATTTGTTCTTCCAGAAGACAAATTTCATCCTACATTAAATTTAAAAATTGATTTGCCCTTGCTTTCACCATTACTTGGTTCAAATGAGTTACCACTAACTAGGTGCTTTCGTAAGACTGACTTTGCCAGCCTTAATGAAAACATTGCTACTACCGATTGGTCTTATCTGTACAATTGTAGTGATATGAACTCGGCTGTTCGTTTTTTCTATGATACTCTGAATTCACTCTTTGATATTTGTGTGCCTCTTGGTAGGCTGGAGCGGCTTAACAAACCTCCCTGGTTCTCTCGCGAGCTATCCAATTTGAAAAATGTGAAGACACGATATTATAAGAAGTTCCAAAAAACACGTCGTTCATCAGATTATGCTCTGTATACAGTCGCTCGTTCAAAATTCATGATGCTCAATACACAATGCTATAAGAATTATCTTCAGCGGTGTAAGCTTCAGTTTTCTTCTGACCCTAAACAATTTATAATTTTGTTAATTCTAAACGTAAGACCTCTGTGCACCCATCTTTTTTGTCTTTTCAAAATAAAAAAGCGAGCACTGATCAGGCAATTGCCGATATGTTTGCGAGTTTTTTCAAAACAACTTATTCCTCAACGGAATATCGAGCAAGTCCGTATCCTCATCATTTAAAAAAGGCTAATTGCATTTTCAATCCAGTGATTGATGAAAGTTCTATTCTTAGCGAACTTAAATTAGTTAAACCTGTTTATTCTCCGGGGCCAGACGGTATTCCTGGATGTGTACTCAGTTCTGTGCAAACGCATTATGTAAACCCATTTTAAAATTGTTTCTATTGTCTGTAGAATCTTCCTCTTTTCCATCTATTTGGAAGGAGTCGTATATTATTCCTCTGCATAAAAATGGCAAAAAGTCCGAAGCCTCTAACTATAGAGGTATCTCAAAATTGTCCGCTATTCCGAAAGCTTTTGAGAAAGTTATAACTTCTCAATTGCAACATTTTTGCAGCTCTATTATTTCGCCATCCCAACATGGGTTTGTGAAACGTAGATCTACAACCACTAACCTTTTAGAATTTACATCAATAATTATCAAGGGGTTCAAAAATGGTAAACAAACTGATGTCATATACACTGACTTCAGCAAAGCCTTTGATTCCGTTAATCATACCCTATTACTTTCTAAGCTGAGCGACATTGGGTTTCCACCCCTTTTCCTTTCTTGGGTTCGAGAATATTTAACAAATAGAAAATAGAAGGTACTTTTTAAGTCTTCTTTTTCCGTTTCCATTTCTGTGACTTCTGACTCTGCTCTTCACACTATTTATTAACGATCTTCCATCAGTCATTGTTCATTCGCATGTGCTTATGTATGCTGACGATGTCAAGCTTTGTCTTACTTATAAAGATACAGATTCATTTAGTCGGCTACAAGCTGATCTTAAAAACTTTCAATCCTGGTGCCAGTTTAATCTACTAAATCTTAACACTACCAAATGTAAGATAATGACTTTTCTTCGTAACTCTCCTCAACTGGTCACTTATATTCTAAACAATAGCCCTTTAGAACGTCTAAATAATATGAATGATTTGGGCGTACTTATGAACCATAAGTTAAATTTTAACACCCATATTTCCACCATTTTAAAAGATTCCATTTTCATTAAAAGATGGTCAAAAGAATTTGATGACCCCTATACAACTAAAGTTCTTTTTACTTCGCTTGTCCGTCATATTTTAGAGTATGGATCTTGCATTTGGTCACCTCAATATGAGTCGCACCAGATTAGACTAGAATCCGTTCAAAAGCAGTTCTTGCTTTTTGCTCTTCGTGGCTTAAGCTGGGATCGCAATGTCAATTTGCCTTCGTATTCTAGTAGACTTCTCTTGATTAACCTTCCGTCCCTAACTAACCGTAGAATTATGCTTGGTGTCATTTTTATGCACAAGCTCCTAATTGGTGATATCGACTCGCCTGAGTTATTAGCTCAGGTGAATCTGTCGGTACCATGTAGACGAAGTAGACATCCTTTAATACCTTTATCCTTAGTCGTTGTTCTTCTAACTATGCTATGCATGAACCTTTTAGGGTCCTCTGCTCTGATTACAATCTTCTATCCACTGTAATCGGCTCAGAGTTTTCTATTAATATGCTTAAAACATCTATCCTATCCCATTTAGTTAATAGATAGCTATAGTATTATGTGTTTGTCTGTCTTTTCTATTGTGTATTTTGTCCACGAAATTCGTGCCGTGCGTTATACGGCTGCACCCCTCGGTCGGTCGGGTGGGAGGTGGGCAGTTATCTACTTGGGCTCGCGCGTAACAGGCTTTGTCCTGGTGTCGTAGGGGCCACTTGAACGTACTGCGCATAGTATCGTCAACGTCCGCTATTATATTCATACAAATAATCATTCAGTACAATGAGCTCAACTTGTAACACTCTGTTGCAAGTATAAACAATTAAACATATACGCATTAAAATATAATTGTGCACTTGAATATATTTATATAAGTTAAGCACTTCTATCACAACTTATACCATAACATAGAAGCTATAAACCCAAGTCCGTCAACACATGCCCATTAACCGCATGCCCGTTGGTCGACCCTATTTCATCATCACATGCAATACCCATTGGTCAACCCCACTCAATCGCCGCCTGCGACGACGCCGATTACCCAAGCCTTCATCCAACATAATCGAACCATAGCAAATCAGTCTTGAGCCTAAGTTCAAATCATCCGGTAACTTCGCTAAACTCCGCGGAATTTGTTCACCAAAGTCAGCATCTTTCAGTTATAATTAAAACAAACTGTATTGTAATAAAAGTGACTTTTTAAATAAAACTTTATTTTTTTAACCCGTGAGTGAAGGAAGTGTTTAATTTATATATATATCGATGTATTAACATAAACATATTCACATAAATCTACAGCCAAGCATGATCATATATGTATGGACATTTGTATATGCACATACATATATTCACATAAGCAATGTATGCACAAGCGTAACATGAGCTAGAACCAGGCCAGCGTGTGAACGCTGACCAAGCACTTTGATGCACGCGCTCCAACAATATGTATGTATGTACTGACACTCTCCCTCTCTTTTGTAGCTGTCACATAAGTCGCAGCATAAGAATATATATGTAAAATGACGTGTTCATCTTGGATTATTAGGCCCAATCCATCAAACCCAAATGCAAAAATCAAACCATCGTTAATGTCAGAAGAACAACAACTGCAAATATTAACCACAACACAAAACATGAACTTAAATCTACATCTATGAAAATTTTATTTTAAATCAATTGGAATAAATGCCCAGAAGAAAGCAGAAGCAGCAGTTGGAACCATCTGATAAATCAAGCGAACCAAAAGAAAACCAACCAATCAACCAACAAGGAACACGAATGAACAGTGAAGATAAATTTCTGCTCCTATCGAGCAAAGGGATGCACCGACGCTAGAAGAAGCGTTGGAGTTGTATCCCAACGATGGACCGCGCCCACTCACAATAGCTGAGTACCGGTCCCGCAACACCAAATCAACAAAGCCAAAAAAGAAGAACAAAAGAGGAGGCCAAGTACGCAAGCTACTCCAGCAGAACATGAACTCATAAAATCAAAATTGAAAAGTCAAGCGGCTAATAGCCTAAGCTCAGAAAAAACGATTGATGAAGTAAAAAGACTATCAACAATCTTCAAGGGTGAATCAGTGGATCTTTTAACAGCAAAAATTAAAAATCTGCAAAGAAACCCCAATAACTGTGTTTCATACACAAAGGAGATTACTGAGTTGACCGACGCCCTTAAAGGCGCATATATTTCGGATGGTCTTCCAACTGAACAAGCAATAAAATACACCACCAAAGTGGCAGTAAATGCTATGGTAAGCCATACCAAAAGTCAAAGAGTCCAGCTATTAATGGAATCAGGAAACTTTGATTCGGCTAAAGAAGCCATTGCTAGATTCACCACTCTTTCAGTAGAGTCGGGCTCCACAGAAAGTTTCCAAAATAATACCATTTTTTATGCCCAGCATAATGACCGCGGCAGACGCCGCTATAACAATAATGGTAACTGGAGAAACAACTCGAATTGGAACATTGGATGCCCACAGAGCCCAACGAGGCCGAAATTATTCACGCTACCGAAGAGGCGGCCGTGGAGGTGGACACAATAATAATAGACAAAACACAAATAACCAACAGAATGGTTGCAACAACACTTTGCTCTGTTTGTTTGCACAGTTTGTTCGGTTCTTCGATTGCAGTGACTTTTAAGCTTTTAAGAGCAATTGCAATTACTCTGAGTCTCTCTTAGTGCATGATTGGTTTATTGTCCCGATTCCACAATTTGTGGGTCGATTTATGTGTGCGTGTGCGTAGCAAGGGATTCCCTTCAATCCTAGAAAATGATGGCATAATTCTTATCTTAACTGTTCTTATCTATCCAATTTTAAATATACGCTTGTTATGATATTAAAAAAAAAAAAAAATAAATAAAAAAAAAAAAAAAACACAAATGTCCGAATTACCCAAAGCGTCCAGGGAAAAGGGCAAGCTCCTCCAAATGCTCAAAATTAAAAAATAAAGTCTATTCTATTAACCTAAGTCTTATCAATTTCGTATCATTTAAGAATGTTAAAACAGATAAGAAAATAACATTCTTAATTGATACCGGTGCAGACATTTCAATAATAAAAGAAAATTCTGATGTATTTCACGACATCCAAGTAAACAAAACTGTAGACATTCGAGGCATAGGAGAAGGAGTAATAAACTCCAAAGGCCTAGTCTCAATAGAATTGCAGAAAGATAAATATATTATTCCATACGAATTTCACATGCTTTATTCAGATTTCGCAGTCCCATGCGATGGAATAATAGGATTAGATTTCATAAAAACTTTTAATTGCAAATTAGATTACAGCAATTCAGAAGATTGGTTTATACTTAGACCACGAAAATTAAGGTACCCAATTTATGTTCCAATAACACTCAATTCTGGTTATAACTCAATACTTCTACCAGCAAGATCCCAAGTGGTACGCAAAATAGAACTATCTTCAGCAGAAGATAACATTTTAATTCCGAATCAGGAAATTAAATCGGGCGTTTATGTTGCAAACACTATTGCAACAGCCCAAAGTACTTTTGTCCGATTCTTAAATACCACAGATAAATGCCAAATAGTAGGCGTTAACAATATAAAATTTGAATCACTTTCGAACTACGATATAGTTCAAAATACCAAAGATATAAGAAAAGAATCTGTAATTCATAAATTGAAGAAAAATTTCCCAATACTATTCAAAGACAAACTCGAAAAGTTATGCAATGAGTATAGTGATGTGTTTGGACTTGACACCAAACCGATCACAATAAATAATTTTTATAAACAAAAATTAAGACTTAAGGATGATGAACCGGTATATGTGAAAAATTACCGGAGTCCGCATAGCCAAATAAACGAGATCAAGCGACAAGTTTGAAAGTTAATCGAACAGGGTATTGTTGAACCGTCTGTTTCGCCTTATAATAGCCCACTCTTGCTAGTCCCAAAGAAAACACTTTCGGGATCTAAAGAAAAAAACTGGCCATTAGTAATTGACTATCGTCAAAAAAACAAAAAATTGCTGTCAGATAAGTTTCCGCTCCCCAGAATTGATGATATTCTTGATCAATTGGGAAGAGCAAACTATTTTTCTTGCCTTGACTTAATGTTAGGTTTTCATCAAATTGAACTAGAAGAAAAATCAAGAGATATAACCTCTTTTTCAACGAGCAATGGCTCATATCGTTTCACACGATTACCTTTCGGTCTAAAAATAGCACCTAATTCATTTCAGAGTATGATGACAATAGCATTCTCATATGGATAATTTAATCGTTATTGGTTGTTCTGAACAACATATGATTAAAAATTTAGTAGATGTTTTTAAACTTTGCAGAAAAAATAATCTAAAACTGCATCTAGAAAAATGCTCATTTTTTATGCATGAGGTGGCATTCCTAGGTCACAAATGCACAGATAAAGGAATCTTGCCAGACGACACAAAATTTGACGTCATCAAGAATTATTCAGTCCCACATGATGCAGATAGTGCTAGACGTTTCGTTGCATTTTGCAATTACTATAGACGTTTCATAAAAAATTTCGACGAATATTCCCGGCAAATAACAAGATTATGTAAAAAGAATGTTCCATTCGAATGGACAGCAGAATGCAAAAATGCGTTCCAATACTTAAAAGAAAAGCTCGTTCAACCTAATCTATTGCAGTACCCGGATTTTAGCAAAGAATTTTGCATAATCACAGATGCAAGCAAACAAGCATGTGGAGCAGTTTTAACACAAAACTATAATGGACTCCAGCTTCCAGTTTCATATGCATCAAGAGCATTCACTAAAGGTGAAAGCAACAAGAGTACTACAGAACAAGAGCTAGCGGTAATACACTGGGCAATAACATATTTTCGACCATATATATATGGAAAACATTTCACAGTGCGACCAGACCATAGACCATTAACATATTTGTTCTCCATGGTCAACCCGAGTTCAAAACTGACACGCATGCGGCTAGAATTGGAAGAGTACGACTTTACAGTAGAGTATTTGAGAGGTAAAGATAACTTTGTGGCAGACGCCCTATCAAGGATAACAATATCCGATCTAATAGACATGAACAAAAAAGCCCTGAAAGTCACTACCAGGTACCAAAGTAGACAAAACAATTTCTGCGCAGAAAATAAACAAGAACTATGAAGCCCAACGTATATGACGTTATTGTAAATGACGAAGTACGAAAAGTAGTGACCTTGCGAATAACTGATTCCTCGACCACATTCAAACATGGCAAGAAAGTTATAGCAAGAATTGACATTTGCGATATGTATACCAATGGAATTCTCGACTTAGGTCAGTTTTTTCAAAGGCTCGAAAAAGAAGCCGGTCTACTTAGTATCAGCCAAGTCAAAGTGGCGCCGAGCGAAAAGATCTTTGAAACTATTTCAATAGAATCTTTCAAAAATATGGGCAATCAAATTTTACAATTTTTAAGAGTAGCGCTACTCAAGCCGGTGACCCTCATCCAAAACGATGAAGAAAAAGAAGCTAATTTGTCTACATTCCATGAAGATTCAATTCAAGGAGGTCATACAGGCATAAATAAAACAATTGCAAAAATAAAGAGACAATATTATTGGAAAAACATGACTAAATATGTAAAAAATTACATTAATAAATGTCCAAAATGCCTGACGTCGAAAACGACGAAACATACACGATCACCTATGATTATAACCGAAACTCCACAATATGCTTTTGACAGAGTGATGGTGGACACAATTGGTCCACTACCACGTTCGGAAAATGGGAATGAATACGCAATCACATTAATATGTGACCTGACAAAGTATTTAGTAGCAATTCCTGTTGCAAACAAAAGTGCAACAACTGTGGCAAAAGCCATAGTCGAATCTTTTATTCTGAAGTACGGTCCAATGAAGACGTTCATTACGGACATGGGAACAGAATATAAAAATTCCATTATAAATGAATTGTGCAAGTATTTAAAAACAGACAACATAACGTCTACAGCACACCACCACCAGACATTAGGTACCGTTGAAAGAAGTCATAGGACGTTCAATGTGTACATTCGTTCATATATTTCAGTAGATAAAACTGACTGGGACATATGGTTGCAGTATTTCGTGTATTGTTTTAACACAACACCATCAGTAACACATAATTATTGTCCATATGAAATACAATTTAATAGCGTTAATACTATAGATCCAATATATCATATAGAAGACTATTCTAAAGAAGTTAAGTTTAGATTAGAATACGCGTGTAAGAGAGCTCGAATTCTTTTAGAAAAAAATAAAATTAAGCAAAAAGAAATAAATGATAGCAAAGTATTAGATATTAAAATAGAAATAGGAGACCGAGTTTATCTAAAGAATGAAACAGGTCATAAATTAGAATCTTCTTATATAGGACCGTTGGAGGTCATTAGTATAGAGAAAAATAATAATGTAAGTTATAAAGAATAGTAAAATTAGGGAACAAAAAGTTCATAGGGATAGACTAAAAAGGATTAACAAATAAAACACAAAAAAATATACATATAACAAAAAATAAAATAAATATATAATATCAAAAAGTAAAAAAACAAAAAAAAAAATATATATATATAAAAATTTTTATGGATTCATCTATTATTGAAAATATATTCATATGATTTCGAAAAGAAAGAGAGAAAGAAAATTTGTCTGAGCAGACACAAACTAAAACACAAAAAAAAAAAAAAAAAATTTTCCCTAATATACACAGTTACCTTACCCTTATTTTACCTTTACTTAATTATCTAATGATTATTAATAACTCCATAATATTACGTTATTCTCTAAAAACATTTGTATATGCACATACATATATTTACATAGGCAATGTATGCACAAGCATAACATGAGCTAGAACCAGGCCAGCGTGTGAACGCTGACCAAGCACTTTGATGCACGCGCTCCAACAATATGTATGTATGTACTGACACTCTCCCTCTCTTTTGTAGCTGTCGCATAAGTCGCAGCATAAGAATATATATGTAAACTTAGCTTAAGCAAAATAATAATTTGGAATAAAGAATCATTCTAAAAACGACTATGCATGCACACTGACGTGTTCATCTTGGATTATTATTTTTATAAAAGGAACCCTGTCTTGGCATATATCACACCAGTATAAAGCCTGTTGGGCGCCAGTTAGTATGTTCCACCTTTCACTCTGACGGTAGTTGTGACGTCACCGGTGTAGCGGCGGGTAGAGTTGTATATCAAAATGTTTAGGGTGGAGGACTTGACTTCGTCCTCCTGCTGTACGGTTGGCTTTGTGGCTCAACGGTGTATTAATAAGGCAAATATTTAATCAAATATTTGATCAATTTCTTTATTAGCCAATCGTCTGACAAAAACTGATTATAAGAATGGAATGAAATAAAGACTAAAGCTAAGTACATAAAATGGAAATACGAATCTACACCCAAATACATAGGAAGTACATAAAAGATCATGCCACGGGCTTGTGGTCAGCATAGCCGACTCAGCATATTCCCGACAAGAACTCAACGCTTGCGACACAACTAAAACGGCTGACCGTTGCTTATTTTGTTATTTTGGTTACGTTGCATTTGTATCGCGCGGGTAACTTATATAACACTCACAAAGTCATGCCATGCTAGGTGAGAAAATCGGTAGAGTCTCTGGCAGGGTTTCGACAGAATCATCAGCAGAGTCATCAACAGAGTTTTCGACAGGATTAATAGTATCTTCAACAGCATAGTTCGGAGAGAATTATTAATGAAGTCAGCTACTGAGTTACCGACAGAGCTAACGATAGAGTCATCAACGGACAGAGTCACACCTGGAAATCAGTTTTATTAAAAAGGATTGGGGAAAAATTAAAAGAGAGAAGAAAAAGAGCAAAAGTTACCAGAAGCAGATAGATCGAATCAAGGTGCCTCTCTCATAGAATCATTAGTGAGATTATAACCTACGGCACCTCGAGTTGAACGGGACCTGGGTATGGGTAACCTAAAAATCCACCACTCTCACCCAAAGAAGCAGAGTTAAAGAGACAGAAGAGTAAAGCACAAGGGGCCATTTAAGTCCAAGCATATGCAATGGAAAAGCAGTCAGTGTTTGGAATTCAGCTAGATAACATCGAGGAAAAAAAAAGTGCTTCAATCCGGAAGGATAACAACTAGACAAGGATCATCAACAGGACTACTCATCAATACAAGGATTTACAACGGAAGGATCAACAAGGACATCGGACAAGGACATTCCCCGCTAAGGTGTACTAAGCTTCAGGGATACCCAGCACCCAAGGAGATTAATGCAAAGGACATCAGGAAATTCGGCAGCAAGGACCATTACCTTTCCAAGAATATTCTAAACATTAATCGGAGTAAACTCTTATATTCTTTGGGCAACATCGAGGGAGATTTAATCACTTCTCCAATAACTATATTCTACATTCAAGGATTATCCCAATTTAAATAAACAAACGGGATCTAATTCTATCACTAGGCAAGATCTTTCTTATATATCCGAACCATTCCAAAGATTCTTTTTAAAATATTTAAACCGAAAACCACCTCGAAAGTTTCTAATCGCGGGAATAACTCTCATTTACGCGTCACCGTTACTTACTTTTCTTTGAACAAACATATATATATTTTTATATTTTCTGACCCCTCCCCTGCAGAATTTATTAAAAAACCAGTGGGCCGGGGCTAACTTCGACCGCGTCAAAGTTTGTATACCCTTGCAACTTTTTTGGTAACTCTTTCCTTACTCTTGCCATCAAAGTAAAAAAACGTTTTATCTAAAAAGGCTAATATTTGCGAAAAAACGGCCTACAATCTTAGCATAGAAAATAACGAAGATATTGATCAAAGTCACTGTTTTCCACCGATCGTTCCTATAAGAGCTTTATCATATAGTTACCCGATCTTTATCAAATTGGGCACAGTCATTAACAGATATGTTAAACTAACAAATGTTTAATTTGAAAGCAATCGCCTTAAAAGTAACGAAGTTATTGACAAAGGCACTGTTTTTCGAAATTTCGTTCCTTTGGGAGCTATATGATACAGTCACCGATTTTAATCAAATTTGGCACAGTTGTTTATATGTGTAATAAACTCACAAATTTCATGACAATAGCTCAGAGAATAACACAGTTATTGCAAAATTATAGTATAGTATAGTATATAATATAGTGGTCCGATCCGGCTGAATCCGAGATATACAACCCCTGCAGTATATACAAGCCTACATGCAAATCAGCTTTGTAGCTCCAACGGTCTAAGATGAGTTTGCGTTGATCCAGACGGACGGACAGACGGACGGACGGACAGATGGACGGACGGACGTGGCTATATGAACTCGTCTTGACATGCTGATTAAGAATATATATACTTAATTTGTATGGGAGCTATAAAATATAGTGGTCCGATCCGGCTGAATCCGAAATATACAACCCCTGCAGTGTACACAATCGTACATGCAAATTAGCTCTGTAGCTCCAACGGTGTAGGATGAGTTTGCGTTGATCCAGACGGACGGACAGACGGACGGATGGACGGACGTGGCTATATGATCTCGTCTTATATTTTCTTATTTTTATTTCTTTTCAAAAAATTGTACATGTGGTCTTATTGACTATATTTCGAGAGTACCCCGCCTTAGTGTTTTATACCCTTTTAGTGTGACCAAATTCGGTTATCGGGGAAATTCACTGAGACGAAAAGCGGGCTTTTTTAAAATATTCTTAATGGTTACATTCGCCCAATCCTGACATTTCGTCGACCTCGATCATACAATATAACATACAACATACAATACACATATACAAATACTGCTTATCACACGCATGCATCCGCGGCTTGAGTCGGGCTGATTCTAAGATACTTTTGTAGGGCAATTGAGTAAGTTGACAATCGTCAATATCAGTGACTTCGTAACGGTCATTTGGAAGAACTCGATTTATCTTATAAGGACCACGGTACTTAGGAGCGAACTTTTTGCACGACCCAGGAGTGACATCAACATTGCGAATGGCAACAAAATCATTGACTCTATAGGATAATGGTGCCTTATGCCTTAAGGCGCACGATTAACTAGGGTCAACACACGGTTAACACGCTCGACCTGCCCATTTGCTTGAGGGGCAGCAGTCGCTACTTTAATGTTGTCAATATTTCGGTTTTCTACAAATTCAGCAAACTCAAACGACGTAAAACACGTACCTCTGTCGGATATAACTCTTTTTGGTCTGCTATAATAATCAAAATATTTTTCTAATGCGGCGGTAACTTCTTTGGTACTAGTGGAATTTACGGGATACAATTTCACAAACTTTGTAAATGCGTCAATCTTTACTAAAAGGTGCTTTCTTTTTGATGTAACACTCGGTAAGGGACCTAAGTGGTCAACATGAATAGTATCAAATGGAATCGGACTTTTCGGAGTACTATAAAAGGTTCTATTATGTATAGTTCAAGGGAACACTATGTAGAATACACGGAAGACAATCTTTTATATGCTTCCTTTTTGATGTAACACTCGGTAAGGGACCTAAGTGGTCAACATGAATAGTATCAAAGGGAATCGGACTTTTCGGAATACTATGCAAGGTTCTATTATGTATAGTTCTTGGAACACTATGTTGAATACACGGCAGACAATCTTGTATAAACGCGTCAACCTTTGGATTCCTTATTGGGAACCAGTACTTTTCCTTCAAATTGTTTACACATTTCTCAACGCCTAAGTGACCTAGTTTCTTGTGACACCTTCTTTTTAATTCCCCTTGCATGCGAGCCGGTGCATACAAACACAATCTTTCCTTAGCATTTCTTTTGTACACTATACCATCTATTAACTCAAATCCAACATCATTGCCTTTTTCTAAATTTTCTCTTAGTTTACGGATATCCGGATCTCTTATTTGTTCTGACTTACACGTGTTTATCTCACACGAATTTATCTCACACGGGTTTTTCTCACACGGGTCTATCTCAGACGGTTTTGTCTCACACGGTTTTATCTCACACGGGTCTATCTCACACGGTTTTGTCTCAAACGGTTTTAACTCACACGGTTTTATCTCACACGGTTCTGTCTCACACGGTTTTGTCTCAAAAGGTTTTATCTCACACGGGTCTATTTCACACGATTCGGAACAACTCTGTTCTAGAACGGCATACGGTCTAATCAAATCTCTACTAAACTAATTTTTCTCTGAGGGGACACACGGTTCTATCAAATCGTTTTCAAACTTAGGCGGTTTAACGAACTCACATGATTCAACGCAACTGTCATCTTGATTTGCACACAGCTTTGTCAAATCTCTACCAGACTCATACGGTTTAACGCAACTTTCCTCAAAAGTAATATACGGTTCACAAGGTTCGATTGGGGCATTCTAGTCTCTCTTCACTAATAAATCGCAAGGATCAAATTCACCTTCTACAAAGTATATATATTCTTGATCAGCACGACGAGACGAGTTCAAATCGCCATGTCCGTCCGTCCGTCCGTCCGTCCGTCTGGATCAACGCAAACTCCTCCTAGCTACACAGCTGAAATTTTGCATATAGGCTTGTATATACTGCAAGTTGTATATCTCGGTTTCAGCCGGATCGGATCACTATATCATATAGCTCCCATACAAATGGCAAAGTCACGAACAGTGACTTTTCTTAATAACTTCGTTATTTTCTGAGCTATTATCATGAAATTTAATATTGTTAAGTTCATTACATATATAAACGACTATGCCAAATTTGATCAAGATCGGGTTACTATATCATATAGCTCCCATAGGATCGATCTTTCGAAAACAGTGACTTTTGTCAATAACTTCGTTACTTTTGACGCGATTGCTTTTAAATTAAACATTTGTTAGTTTAATATATCTGTTAATGACTGTGACTATATCATATAGCTCCCATAGGAACGATCGGTGGAAAACAGTGACTTTGATCAATATCTTCGTTATTTCCTACGGTAAGATTGTAGGCCGTTCTTTCGGACACATTAGTCTTTTAGCTTAAACGTTTTTCCACTTTGATGGCTATAGGTAAGGAAAAACTTATTAAAAAAGTTGCAAGGGTATACAAACTTTGGTCGAAGTTAGCCTTGGCCCTCTGGTTTTTTGTATTTTAATATGAACTGATTAGGAAAAAATTGTTAACCTATCTTTATGTAGTATTGGTTTTTTATTCTTTTCATTCTTAATTATAAAGTTATGGCCCGTATCATTTCTCAATAAAACTTTGTTTCCTAATTATGTTGTTCTAACATAATTCTGGTTCTTTTATAGGCCTGTTCTAATCTAAATTTTGATTCCTTAGCATAATCTTCTATATTATTGCTGCTAATTCATGTTCTGTTGTACTCTTCTAACTCTCACCTTTTGTAAAAAAAGTAGATGCGTATGCAACTGGGATCTGTAGTCCTTTTTACACCCTTGCAAAAAGGGTATTTTAATTTTCGTCAGAAGTGTGCAACGCATAGAAGGAAGCATCTCCGCCCATATAAAGTATATTTATTCTTATTCAGCACGACGAGACGAGTTCAAATAGCCATGTCCGTCCGTCTGTCCGTCCGTCCGTCTGGACCAGCGCAAACTCCTCCTAGACCGTTAGAGCTACAGTGCTCAATTTTCCCTGTAGGCTTGTATATACTGCACAGTTTGTATATCTCGGACTCAGCCAGATCGGACCACTATATCATAAAGCTCCCATACAAACGTTTAAGTGACGAACAGTGACTTTTCTCAATAACTTCGTTATTTTCTGAGCTATTGTCGTTAAATTTAATATTGGTGACTTCATTGCGCCTATAAACGACTGTGCCAAATTTGATCAAGATCGGGTGACTATGTATATCATATAGCTGCCGTAGGAACGATCGGTCGAAAACTGTGACTTTTGTCAATAACTTCTTTACTTTTAACGCTATTGCTTTCAAATTAAAACCTTTCTCCACGTTGATGGCTATAAATAAGGAGAGAGTTACCAAAAAAGATGCAAGGGTATACAAACTTTGACGCGGTCGTATGCAAAACTCTTTGCTAAAATCTGGGTACTATAACAGAGTGGGATTCATTAATGCTGATTTAAAATGTTCAAACGCGTTTTGACAATTATTTCATTGTAGATTTTTCTTACATAATCCTGACGAGAATAGTCAGCGAATTTTTATAAATCTTCGGTAATAATTGCAAAATGCAATGAATCTTCTAGCGCTGTCCGCATCATGAGGGACTGGATAATTTTGAATGACGTCATATTTTGTGTCATTAGGCAAGATTCCTTTATTTGTGCATTTATGTCCCAAAAAGGTAACTTCATGTAACTTTAGGTTGGGTTGCCTAAGTCAACGTCTCAAAGACGTATAACTATTAAGTCATCCCTAAAAAGAAATGCTTTCGAAGGCTCAAGTCCAGTAAATGCTTCTGTGGAACGAGTTTGGCGCTATTTTTAAACCGAATGGTAATAGAGTGAAGCGATATGAGCCAATACATGTGGAAAAGAATGTAATGTCTCGTGACTTCTTCGAGTTCAATTTGATGAAAACCTGACATTAGTTGATTCAAGATGTCATCAATTCTAGGGAGTGGAAATTTATCGGATGACAGTTTTTTATAAATCTGACGATAGTCAATTACCAATCGCCATTTTTTATTTTCGGAATTAGGTAACGATTTTTTCGGTACCAATAAAAGTGGGCTATTGCAAGATACAGAGGGCTCGACTATTTTGTCGTTTATTAACTTTTGGACTTGTCTTTGAATTTCATATTTCTGACTATGAGGTTTTCTATATTTATATCCTTGCAGAGGGTATTATAAAATTGGTCAGATTTTTGTAACGCACAGAAGGAGACGTTTCTGACCCAATAAAGTATATATATTCTCGATCAGCATGAGAAGCTGAGTCGATATAGCCATGACCGTCTGTCCGTCCTTCCGTCCGTCGGTGCGTATGCGTTTTACTCAGCCATCTTAATTACTATCGGGATGAAATTTTTTTTTTGGCGGCTTTTTATTACCCGGGTAAGATAAAGTATGAAAATTATAAGGAACGGACTACTATATCATATAGTTATAGAAGAAACATTTTTCCAGAAATTGGAGTATCCCCATGAAATTTTCCAATATGATAGTATTTGATATAAATGATGTTTGTGTATTGATGAATTGAGTTGCAGGGAAACAAATTGCAAAAAGTAAAAATATTGTTGCCAAGGACAGCAAGGGTATATAAACTTCGGCATAGCCGAAGTTCGCTTCTTTGATATTTTTTAATGTATATTGGTTCATCATCCATCAGTCTTAAATTTTGTTTATAAAAATTATTTGTTGGTATTTGTTTATGCCCAAACGGGCAACACAATGGTTAAGGGAGGCGGGAGCTTTCACCTCGCGCCGCTTTCCCGATGATGCCCATCGCTCTCCCCACAAAAGAACTCCCCACACTTCGCTTCAAGCGGGGCTTGTTGCCCTGCTTTTCGTCGGAGATAGAGCTTTCCCCTCGGAGGTTCAGGAAGCGCTGACACTGCCGGAGTGCATGAAGTGCGGAACGAACAACATGCACGGAGACGAGGACATTCGGAGGGAACACAGAGGGATTGGGAGTCACGATAAGGTTTTAGGCTCAGGACTCCTGCTGTCTTGCAACAGAATGAGCTTCGCTACGGGTCTTCGGATAGACCCACGCGCGGTGGTGACATCAACCACTCGGACGAGACCGTCAGCCCCGGGCAGAGTGCGCTCAATTCGCCCTAAGCGCCACTCGTTGGAGGGGAGATGATCTTCGGACACGATCACGAGGTCGCCGGTCTGGATGCTGCAAGTCGGTGATTTCCACTTGTTCCGTTTGTGAAGCTCCTTGAGGTACTCACTCTTCCAGCGGCGGCAGAAAGCCTGCTGGAATGCCTTCAGTCGCTGCCATCGGTTGATCAGCGACATAGGCTCGACCAGAATTTCCGGTTCCGCAATAGATAAGAGCGGTCCTCCAATCAGGAAATGTCCCGGGATTAGGGCGAGCAGATCCTCTGGATCCTCGCTCATGGGAGAGATTGGCCTGGAGTTTAGGCACGCTTCGATCCTACACAGGAGAGTGGAAAGTTCCTCGAAGGTAAAACAGGGTCTTAAAACTTTTGACCCCTGCTTCCCACAGTCCTCCCATATGGGGCGCGCTTGGCGGAATGAACTGCCAGGATAAAATGTGTTGGGGAAATGCCTTCATTATATCAAGCTTGGCGGCGTTCAGGAAATCTTTTTCGAGCGCCTTTGAGGCCCCTACAAAGGTTTTGCCATTGTCGGAGTAAATGCGCTGTGGGCATTGTCTCCGTGCGACAAACCGAGAGAAGGCTGCAAGAAATCTTTCAGTGGTGAGGTCGGAGGTAGCCTTGAGATGGATTGCCTTCGTGCTGAAACACACAAAGACGCAGACATAACCCTTAGTTATGAGACACGCACGCGCGGTGTAATTTTTGATCTCGAACGGCCCTGCGAAGTCAATGCCCGTGTGGGTGAAGGGCCTGGAGTACGTGATGCGTTCTCGAGGGAGATCACCCATCATCTGGGTCTGTAGTCGTCGACGATGAACGATGCAGACTTTGCACCCCTTGATGTGGGACTTCACCATGTTCTTGATCCGTGGGATCCAGAATTTGGTGCGCAGATACCGCACCATCAGTTGATTGCCGCCATGCAACGTGATGCGGTGGGCAAATTCGACAAGCAGGCGAGTGAAATGAGTACTATAGGGGAGGAGAATAGGGTGACGTTCATCATAACGGAGGGACTCAGCGGCCCGGAGTCCTCCGCAGGAGCGGAGTAACCCATGCTGGTCGAGAAATGGATTCAGATTGGACTGGTGAGGCGAACCGTGGAAGGCGTCGAAATCCTTTTGGTGGCGAAGCGTAGGATGTACGTAATGCCCTACCATAATCCGAGAAACGTTCGCTGACGTCCTCGAGTAGGGTGGTCGCGGTGGTGTGGCACTGGACTCGTTGCTCCAGCTGGGTGTCTGGGAGTTCGTTAGGGGGAGTTGGCCAATACTCGGGGGCTCGCTGGAGCCAGTCCGGCCCATGCCACCAGAGGCTGCTGGCCGATAACTCGGCCGCGGAGACTCCACGGCTCGCCAGATCAGCGGGGTTGTCCTCGGAGCGCACATGTGACCAGCTTTGGCCACTGGTGCGTTTGGAGATGCTGGATACCCGATTGGCCACGAAGGTGGATCTACCAAGCCAACACGATGGTAGAGTCGGTCCATAACTGGGAGGTTGCAGGTGGGATTGGGAGTTCAGGAACGATCGACGCCCAAAGATCGGCTAGCAAAACCGCTCCGCACAACTCCAGCCGAGGCAGCGAGACTGTTTTGACTGGAGCTACACGGGTCTTAGCCGTTAATAAATGGACGTCTACTTGATCGCTGTTCCGAACCCGCACATATAGGGCTGCTCCATACGCTTTCTGTGACGCATCACAGAAGCCATGAAGCTCCCACGAGAGCTTATCGCTGGTGTTTAGCCAACGGGGAATGCGGAGTCGACTGATGCCTGGGTAATCCTGCAGGAATTCGTGCCATTGCTGCAGCAGGAGAGGCGGCAGAACATCATCCCAGCCCAGTTCGGTAAGCCAGATTTGTTGCATGAATATCTTCGCTCGGATGACAAATCGAGCTAGCCAACCAGCGGGGTCGAAGAGTTTAGCGATATGGGACAGAACGTGCCTCTTGGAGATCGACTCCTTCAAGGGGGGGTCCGCTACGGTGAAGAAGAAGACGTCCTCGGCAGCTTGCCAGCGGATGCCCAAGGTTTTTGCAGTGCTCGGGTCTTCCAGCTCGAGAAAGTCCTCTCGCAGCAGGTACTCTCTCGGAATGGCTTGAAGTACTTCCTTCTTATTGGAAGTCCACTTCCGAAGCGGGAAGCACGCAGATTGGAGGGCCGCTTGATGCTCTCGTATGGCGAGACGGGCGTCGGCTTCAGTGTGAGCGCCGGCAAGGACATCATCAACATACATGTAGGATCGCGGTATGGTAGAGGTGATTTCGAGTGAGAACGGGTATCGATGTAATATCGATTAAAAACGATATACGATTGTGAGGAGTGGTCAGTCAGTCCGAAGAGAGTCAGTCGAATAGAGCGAGCCGAAGGCAACAAGAGAAAAACCTAAGAGACTGTGCGAACGACGAGGCACAGAGAGTGCAAAACCGACTCACACCGACGGCGGCATCAACCCCAAGAGTGTGTGTGACGCGACGATCGAGAGCAGAGCAGTGTCGAGGCAGCAAGACACAAAGAGTGTTCAAGAGAGCAGCACTAACACAAACGACGGCATCAATCATCGCAAGGGTGAGGGGCGAAACTTACAGAGTATTCAGAGAGCGGCGATCAAGCAGACGTTACACCAAGAGAGCAGCATTCACACAGACGACGGCATCAACCATCGCAAGTGGAAGTAGTAAAACGTAGAGTGCGTTATTGAGGCCGACAAGACACAAAGAGTATCCAGAGAGCAGTATTCATACAAACGACGACAAAGAGTTTCCAGAGAGCAACGTTCACACCGACGGCGGCATCAACCCCAAAAGTGTGTGTGACGCGACGATCGAGTACAGAGGCGTACGCCGCGATTTTAACTTACGAGAGGGACGGCAACAGAGATGAGATACAAGAGCAAGTATTAACTGAGCAAGAAAGGGCCATAACCAAAGTGTAAAACATTTGTATAACATTGTAGATTGATATCAATTAACTTAACCCACTAACGTTAGCTTAAGATACATATTCAAAATTTGTTATATAATTTGTTTGAATTCAAATTATGCCACACGACGAAATCTTGCAACTCACGGTGTCTGAGCTTAAAGAAAATTTGAAAGAAAATAACTTGAGTATTAAGGGAAACAAGGCAGAGTTACAAGTAAGACTAATATCTTTTTCGAGTCAGGAGTTGAGGAAGCATCCTTCTACGAGATATAACTAGAGCATAGCTTACAAGTAGTAAACGATCAACAAGAGGTACAAAGTATAATGGCGTTTACGCTAAGAGATATACAAGATTCGTTAACTGTATTCGATGGCAGCCAGCAGCAAGATGTCGACAATTGGCTTGCAGATTTTGAGAACTGTGCAGAGACAGTCAAATGGAACGATTTACAGAAATTCATTTATAGTAGACAATTGTTAAAAGGGGCTGCGAAATTGTTTGTCAGTAGCGAAGACGGTCTTACCGATTGGATTAGTCTAAAGTCAGCTTTAGAGAGAGAATTTTCGGAGAAGTTGTCCGCAAAACAAGTACATAAGCTACTCGAGAATAAAAAGAAAAAACAGAGTGAAAGTTTAATCGAATATTTTTATGAAATGAAAAGTTTGGCGAAAAAGAGCACATTAGACAAAGAAAGTGTTATAGAATATATTATAGAGGGTATACCAGATTCGAAGCAAAACAAGACTGTGTTGTATCAAGCCAGGAATTTTAGAGAATTACGAGAAAATATCTACTGAGAAAGAGTCAAAATGGTCTAGATCATCAAAATTCGAGAAGAAGCAACAGGATATTGCTATGAATGAGCCAAGATGCTACAAGTGCGGAGGAAGAAATCACATAGCAAAAAACTGTAAAGAGAGCGAGTTTAAGTGTTTTAAATGTAACAAGCCAGGTCATAAGGCGAATCAGTGTAGCATGCAGGGAAAAATGTTCGAAAAAGATAGTCATAAAGTGCTACAAGTGCGGAGGAAGAAATCACATAGCAAAAAACTGTAAAGAGAGCGAGTTTAAGTGTTTTAAATGTAACAAGCCAGGTCATAAGGCGAATCAGTGTAGCATGCAGGGAAAAATGTTCGAAAAAGATAGTCATAAAGTGCAGCAACTTACTCAGAAATTATATAATCGTGTCTTTAAAGATGTTCGTTTTGGCAATGAGGTTATATCAGCGTTTTTTGATTGAGGTAGTGATATCTCGACTATAAGTGAGAGCGCGTACAAACGAGTTTACTCAGTTCCCTTGAGTTCAGATGTGAAAGAGTTATTGGGAATAGGAAGTAAGAAAATCTACACCAAAGGATCTTTTGAGTTAGATACGGCTTTAGATGGTGTTCCTATTAATATGTGTTTCCATGTAGTGAGAGATAGAGATACAATATATGATGGGGTAATCGGAAATGACGTATTTGAGGTCGTAAATGCTACAATGGGAAAACAAGGATTAGTGTTTTACGGGAATAATCGATCATTTGGAGGAAATCAAGTTATTACTCGTTACAGTAATCCACAAGATCCACCTCCAGTGCGCGATGTAAGTCCCATAGAAGAGTTGCAAAACACGTTCGGGCAGATATTGACTACGAGAGTCGAAAACTTTTCGTCGGAGATAGAGCTTTCCCATTCAAATGGAATGCTCAACATTGAGTTGAAGTCTAAAGTCCTAGAAATCATTTCGGATTATAGTCCGGTCAAACCAGCTAACTGTCCAGTGGAAATGACGATTATACTTACTGATGAAATACCGGTATATCAGAAACCAAGACGCTTATCGTACGAAGATCAGAAAAGAGTCGATCAACAGGTCAAAGAGTGGTTAGAAGAAGGAATAATCCGCCATAGTGTATCTGAGTATTCATCTCCAATTGTATTAGTACCGAAGAAAGATGGAGGAAAGAGATTATGTTGCGATTATAGAAGAGTAAATCAGAAAATTATAAGAGATAATTTTCCGACGGCAGTGATTGATGATGTATTACATAAGCTACAAGAAGGTAGAGTGTTTACAACCCTTGATTTGTGTAATGGCTATTTCCATGTGCCAGTTGAAGAAAACTCAAAGAAACTTACTTCGTTCGTTACTCAAAATGGGCAATTCGAATTCAATTTTGTACCGTTCGGCATTAATAATTCAGCAGCTTTGTTTACTAGATATATTTTGCAATGTTGAGACCGTTGATTAATGAAGGCATATTGATGTTGTACATGGATGATATTATTATTCCAGCAAAAAATGAGTTTGAGGGTATTGAGAGATTAAAAAGATTTCCAGTTCCTCGGGATGTGAAAGGAGTCCAACGTTATTTGGGTCTTACTTCATATTTTCGCAGGTTTATGAAGGATTTCGCTACGATAGCTAGGCCGTTGACAAATTTGTTGAGAGCTGACGTACCTTTTAAAATGGGCATAGAAGAGCTAGCTTCTTTTGAACAGTTAAAGCAGGATTGAGTAATCCACCGGTCTTGCGTCTTTTTAATCCTAGAAGTGTGACAGAAGTTCATTGTGACGCGAGTACGTATGGGTACGGTTTGCGATGACGATAAAGAAACGTGACGTTCCGTTAAGGGTGGCCCGATGGGCTATATTCTTGCAAGACTTTAATTTCGAAATTGTGCATAGATCAGGGGTAAAGATGAAACATGTCGACGCATTAAGTAGGGTATATTGTTTACTGTCGGGAGATTCTTTGAAAAGTAAAATACAATTTGCACAGAGAAAAGATGAATGGATCAGCACGATTCTGAAAGTGTTAGAAAAGGAAGCGCACGGCGACTATTACGTGCAGTACGGAATATTGTATAAAGATCCCGTTAAGGAGCTTATTGTAATACCTACTAGCATGGAGAGATAATATTGGTTGCTCATCGACAAGGGCACTTCGTAGTTAAAAAAACGGTTGATCTAGTGGAAAGAGAGTATTATATACCTGGTCTGTTGACCAAAGTAGAGGTAGTAGTGAGGTCGTGTATGGAATGTATCGTGAGCGAGTCGAAACAGGGTCGAAAGGAAGGTTTCTTGAATGTTATTGATAAAGGAGATGAGCCCTTAGTGACTTTTCATGTAGACCATGTCGGGCCGATGGAGTTAACCAAGAAACGATATAACCACATATTAGTAGTAGTCGATGCTTTTTCGAAATACGTATGGTTATATCCGACGAAAGGTACAAGTTCGGAAGAGGTTGTTGAGAGATTGCAGAAACAGTCTGAGTTGTTCGGGAATCCAAAGAGGATCGTTAGTGATCGAGGTAGCGCTTTTACGTCTCACATTTTTAAAGAATATTGCGAGTCGCAAAAGATACAACATTTAGTGATTGCGACAGGAGTTCCGAGAGGAAACGGGCAAGTAGAGCGAGTTAATCGGATTGTTATAGCATTGTTGACGAAACTGTGTGCCAGTGATCCCGGAGCATGGTATAAGCACGTAGGTAGGGTGCAACAGTTTATAAACTCGTCACCACCTAGAAGCACGAAAATATCACCCTTTAAGATATTAACTGGTACTGAGATGAGGACTAGCTACGATTTAGAACTAAAGAGTATGTTGGAAGAAGAGTTATTAATTGAGTTACAAAACTCTATGCGGTTGAGAAAGTAGGAGATGGAGAAGGTCCGAAAGGTACTACCACCGTGGCAGATTATATATAAAAAAATGGTGTCCATCATTCGGGGCGAATGTGGAGGTCGTATGGCCGAATGTAGGATCGCGGTATGGTAGAGGTGATTTCGAGTGAGAACGGGTATCGATGTAATATCGATTAAAAACGATATACGATTGTGAGGAGTGGTCAGTCAGTCCGAAGAGAGTCAGTCGAATAGAGCGAGCCGGTAAAGTTGCGTCTCAAAGTGTGAGCAGTGAAATCAAAAAATAAAGAGAGACATTGTGAAGTAATTAATAATTTTACTACTAAGCTAATAAACTAATAATAAACTAATAATACAAAAGTACAATAAAGCTGATGAAAATAAAACCCAGTGTGTGCGAATTAAATCTCTTCGACTTAGTGAAGGTTGAAAATCCACAGCTTGCGAGGCTCGTCCGGGAAAAAGCTGAATCCCACATACATGTTCCGACGGATTTCGCTCGCCTGAGGAGACATCGCTTGCAACTCTTGTGCCAGTTGTAAAAGGACTCGGATCGCCAAGAATGGCGCGCAGTTAACCCCAAACGTGACAGTTTGTAACTCATAATCCTGAATATTGCCGCAGCGGTCTCGGTAGAGGATCCGCTGAAAGGGGGTATGCCTGGGGTCGACTCGGATTTGTCGATAAATCTGCGTTATGTCGGCGTTGAAAACGAATTGAAAGAACCGCCATTTCAGTACCTGAAGCGTGAGGTCGGCCTGAAGAGTGGGGCCGGTGTGCAAGACATCGTTGAGGCTGACGCCTTGTGTGGAGGGGCTCGACGCGTTAAATACCACGCGTACCTTAGTGGTTGTGCTATCGGGCTTAAACACCGCGTGATGGGGGAGATAGAAGTTTTTCCCATCTTGAGGCGGCGTTACCCGAATCATATGACCCAATTCCTCGTACTCTTGAATAATGGCATCGTACTGCGTTTTTAGGACGGTATCCTTGAGAAGGCGTGCTTCATTTCGCAGGAATTGAGCCAGCGCGTTCGGTCTTGAGTGGCCCAAGTCAACGCTATTCGGACCTTTGAACGGTAGGGACACAACATAACGGCCGTCCTTTCCTCTTTGGGTGGTCTCCTGGAAGTTCCGCTCGCAGAATACGTCATCCTCCTTTTCCGGCTTTGCGGGAAGGTCTTCCACCTCCCAAAACTTGTTGAGGAGTACATCAAGTTTTGTTTCTGGACTAACTCGCGTCTGTGCCGCGAAAACTGATCGAGACACCGGAGGGTCAGGCATGATAGCCCCACACAGAACCCATCCAAAGATGGTTTCTAGCCCGACGAACTCACCAATATCCTTTTTGATCCGTTCTCCGAGGATGTGGGGAAACAGGTGTACACCGATAATCATGTCAATAGGCGCGGGCTTGTTGTAGTACGGGTCAGCCAGGGGGCGATCGAGGCACTGCGTCGGCCCCTGACAATTTGGATACGACCAGGGCGGAGACCTCAATCTTGTTCAGTCTGTCACACGGGGGAGACAGCATTAGCAGACACACCTTGTCGGCGCAGCCTCCATCACTCTGGCCCATGCCAGTAACCGCGGCGTCTACTGGGTAGAAGGGGGGCTGGACCATGCTGAAGACACGCTCGGAGAGAAAAGTTGAATCGGCCCCAGAGCCGCAGTGCCTAAAAGGCCTCTGCCTGGGGTAGATGCAAAATAACTTTGAGCATTTGTGAGCTGGTTGCTCGTGGACGGACGCTTTGTGGCGAAGGATGGTGGGACTTGGGCGGCGGACGGCGAGGGCACGGACGTTCCTTGCAGGTATGGCAATTATGCGCACTGGAGCAGCCCTTCACTTGATGACCACGGGCAAAACAGTTCAGACAAAGTCCCTGCTGTCTAATGGTTTCCAGCCGCCTCTGAACAGGCATATCAAGAAAACTAGGGCAGAGCCGTATTGGGTGATTCTCCCGATGGCACAGCTTACAAGAAGCCGGTTTGAGCTGGGCTTTCGCGGGGAACGCTTGGACCTTCATCGTTGCAGAGGATTTGCGGGGGCCAATGGGGATGGCTTGCACACTTGGGGCCAACTTATGTTCTTCGGTGGCATCCAGGACACGATACCGATCGGTAAGAAATTGGTTCAAATCGGACCAAGTTGAGACGACAGTTGCGAAAAGAACTTTCACTCGTTGCAGAGGACGGACGTGTTTTTTTGCGCTTATCAACTTTTATTTTTTCTCGCGATTAAATACTTTTATATAACTCTTAAATTATCGGTTTACTTAATAACAATTACAACATCCGAATTTTATTTTCATTTCGCGAATTCTTGCTGTCGTTTTTGTTTAAATTTAAATAAAATCAAAACTTACAACAATACTTGCATTAGCGGTGTTGTTGTTTTGTTTATCTCTTTTGCTTTTGTGTCTTTACCGTTTTAACTAACTCTCGCGCTCTTGCGTACAAATTGTTGTTGCATGTGTTCAATTTGACGCGCTCTCCCGCTCTTTCCTATTCTTGATTGATTTGCGCTCTCGTCTTTTGCCTACCCGCGACTCTGTGATACGTGTTTTTGTTTTTGTGTTTTTCATTTCTTTTTATTCTTTAGTTGTGAAGGCTTACTCTGCACATTAACCCTTGTGTCAGAACTGGTCAGTATATTCTTATACACAGATTTTTAACCTTTAGAATTTTTATTTTTTTTTTGTATTTCCTTTTTCAATTAAATTAAACTTTTTGATAAAATGGTTGTCTGCTCAAAAAATAATTGCATAGTTGCCACTAATGCGGTTGACTCCCATGATTATATTCTTTGTTGGTTGTGTGACAATGCTGTTCACGTCAAGTGTGCAGGTTACACAGGCAGAATCAAGGAGTCTATTGCTAAAGGTGGTGGCTTAAAATATGGATGTGATGCTTGCCGGGAGGTCGAGAATGAGATGCGCTCTTTCATGAGGCGGACTAGAGATAGTTTTGACACTTTAAGGGCAGGTTTTAATAAACTCCAAGCGGAGTTTACTGCGGTGGAGACTCAGTTCAGAAGTTTATCGCTTATGAATGAGTCTCCGAAACGTAAAAGGACCAGTCCTTGGGGTGTTTCTGTATCTGTAGATCCGCCAGCGTCTCTTATCGTCCCCGACCGGTCTCATGCACCGTCCACTCCTAATGTACAGCAATTGATATCGTTTAAGAGCCCTGTTGTGAATGCTATTAGTAATGAATTACCGGTATCACCTGGGAATGATCTCTTAAAAACGATGCCTATTGTAGTGTCCGATGTGTCTGGGCAATTACCCATTCCAATGGAAATTGCCGATAGTTCTAAAAGTATCGAGGGCCCCGTGAACAAGTTGACTGCTGCAGTGGGTGACTTGTCCAACGTTACTGCTGCGGCTGACGCTTCGGGACCGCGGCCTCTTGTTGGTATACCACCAAAGAAACATATATTTGTTTCTAGGCTAGACCCTGTTGTCACATCTGATGATGTAATAGCCTATATTCGGAAGAAAGTTAACGTCTCGAATATTGCGGTGGAAAAGTTTAAATTTTCTTATTCTCGGGACATTTCGTCCTTTAAAATTAGTGTTTCTGCCAATATCTTCGACACTATATGTCGAGAAGATTTTTGGCCTAAACATATAATAGTTAAGGAATATACTGTAAAAAAGAAAAATCGGCAACCGATTCGCTTGCCTACAACAACAACTAATACTATTCCTGCCACATCAGCATCTGCTGGTGTGTCAAAAAACTAGCTTCGTCCCTTAACCTGGGTTACCAGAACGTTAGAGGACTGAAATCTAAACTTCCTAATCTCTATGTAGATAGTCTTTCTTTTGAGCATAACATTCTAGCTTTCACAGAGACGTGGCTAAAACCTGATATGGCTGATGCATCGGTTTTTTCCACAAACTTTTCTATTTTCAGACGTGACCGGATTTCTCGCATAGGTGGTGGCGTTCTGATAGCTGTGGATGCTGCTTTATCATCTGAAATGATTCAATTTTCTAGTACCCAGGAGATTGAGTTTGTCGGTGTTAAAGTAAATTTTAAATCTTTCAATGCTTTCATTACTTGTTCCTATATTCCACCATTGTCAGACATGGTGGTATATTTAAATCATTTAGAGGCAATTCAGTTTGTCTCCTCTTTAGTTTCGAGCCAAGACATGCTCATAGTTGTAGGTGATTTTAATTTACCCGCTTTAGCATGGTCACTAACAGATGGTAGATTGGTGGTAGATTTACCACGTTGCTGCCCTCTTTGTCACATGACTTTATTGATGGCCTTCTAGGCTTATCTTTATCCCAAGTCAATCCTGTCTTAAATTCTAATGGCAAATCGTTAGATCTTATATTTGTATTGGATTCTTCTTATTGTGAGGTTTCTAGGATCGAACCATTTGTTCTTCCAGAAGACAAATTTCATCCTACATTAAATTTAAAAATTGATTTGCCCTTGCTTTCACCATTACTTGGTTCAAATGAGTTACCACTAACTAGGTGCTTTCGTAAGACTGACTTTGCCAGCCTTAATGAAAACATTGCTACTACCGATTGGTCTTATCTGTACAATTGTAGTGATATGAACTCGGCTGTTCGTTTTTTCTATGATACTCTGAATTCACTCTTTGATATTTGTGTGCCTCTTGGTAGGCTGGAGCGGCTTACCAAACCTCCCTGGTTCTCTCGCGAGCTATCCAATTTGAAAAATGTGAAGACACGATATTATAAGAAGTTCCAAAAAACACGTCGTTCATCAGATTATGCTCTGTATACAGTCGCTCGTTCAAAATTCATGATGCTTAATACACAATGCTATAAGAATTATCTTCAGCGGTGTAAGCTTCAGTTTTCTTCTGACCCTAAACAATTTTATAATTTTGTTAATTCTAAACGTAAGACCTCTGTGCACCCATCTTTTTTGTCTTTTCAAAATAAAAAAGCGAGCACTGATCAGGCAATTGCCGATATGTTTGCGAGTTTTTTCAAAACAACTTATTCCTCAACGGAATATCGAGCAAGTCCGTATCCTTATCATTTAAAAAAGGCTAATTGCATTTTCAATCCAGTGATTGATGAAAGTTCTATTCTTACCGAACTTAAATTAGTTAAACCTGTTTATTCTCCGGGGCCAGACGGTATTCCTGGATGTATACTCAGGTTCTGTGCAAACGCATTATGTAAACCCATTTTAAAATTGTTTCTATTGTCTGTAGAATCTTCCTCTTTTCCATCTATTTGGAAGGAGTCATATATTATTCCTCTGCATAAAAATGGCAAAAAGTCCGAAGCCTCTAACTATAGGGGTATCTCAAAATTGTCCGCTATTCCGAAAGCTTTTGAGAAAATTATAACTTCTCAATTGCAACATTTTTGCAGCTCTATTATTTCGCCATCCCAACATGGGTTTGTGAAACGTAGATCTACAACCACTAACCTTTTAGAATTTACATCAATAATTATCAAGGGGTTCAAAAATGGTAAACAAACTGATGTCATATACACTGACTTCAGCAAAGCCTTTGATTCCGTTAATCATACCCTATTACTTTCTAAGCTGAGCGACATTGGGTTTCCACCCCTTTTCCTTTCTTGGGTTCAAGAATATTTAACAAATAGAAAACAGAAGGTACTTTTTAAGTCTTCTTTTTCCGTTTCCATTTCTGTGACTTCTGGTGTACCTCAAGGTAGTCATCTTGGCCCTCTGCTCTTCACACTATTTATTAACGATCTTCCATCAGTCATTATTCATTCGCGTGTGCTTATGTATGCTGACGATGTCAAGCTTTGTCTTACTTATAAAGATACAGATTCATGTAGTCGGCTACAAGCTGATCTTAAAAACTTTCAATCCTGGTGCCAGTTTAATCTACTAAATCTTAACACTACCAAATGTAAGGTAATGACTTTTTTTCGTAACTCTCCTCAACTGGTCACTTATATTCTAAACAACAGCCATTTAGAACGTCTAAATAATATGAATGATTTGGCGTACTTATGGACCATAAGTTAAATTTTAACACCCATATTTCCACCACGGTCGCAAAGGCCATGAGTGTCCTGGGTTTCATTAAAAGATGGTCAAAAGAATTTGATGACCCCTATACAACTAAAGTTCTTTTTACTTCGCTTGTCCGTCCTATTTTAGAGTATGGATCTTGCATTTGGTCACCTCAATATGAGTCGCACCAGATTAGACTACAATCCGTTCAAAAGCAGTTCTTGCTATTTGCTCTTCGTGGCTTAAACTGGGATCGCAATGTCAATTTGCCTTCGTATTCTAGTAGACTTCTCTTGATTAACCTTCCGTCCCTAACTAACCGTAGAATTATGCTTGGTGTCATTTTTATGCACAAGCTCCTAATTGGTGATATCGACTCGCCTGAGTTATTAGCTCAGGTGAATCTGTCGGTACCATGTAGACGGAGTAGACATCCTTTAATACCTTTATCCCTTAGTCGTTGTTCTTCTAACTATGCTATGCATGAACCTTTTAGGGTCCTCTGCTCTGATTACAATCTTCTATCCCCTGTAATCGGCTCAGAGTTTTCTATTAATATGCTTAAAACATCTATCCTATCCCATTTAGTTAATAGATAGCTATAGTATTATGTGTTTGTCTGTCTTTTCTATTGTGTATTTTGTCCACGCGATTCGTGCCGTGCGTTATACGGCTGCACCCCTCGGTCGGTCGGGTGGGAGGTGGGCAGTTATCTGCTTGGGCTCGCGCGTAACAGGCTTTGTCCTGGTGTCGTAGGGGCCACTTGAACGTACTGCGCATAGTATCGTCAACGTCCGCTATGAATTTGGCGCGCTTGAGCCGCCTATCGATATCACGACTCGACTCACGTGTCACCAGTACTCCGAAAACAGCTGTCGGCCGCTGTTTATATATTTGGTTTTTGATTTTGTTGTTTACTTATGTTAATAATTTTTTTTTTGTGGTTGTGCGGAAAAACCAAGAATAAAAGAACGCTTTTACACACCGCGAGTGTTGTGCGCGAAGGCAAACAAAACAGACGATCAATGCATATGGACAAATGCTTTGATCTATGTATGTACGTATATGCATAAGTACACAGGTGAGTATATAGATATGTGTGCACACGCGTTGTTCACAACAAAAATAACGTAAGTAATTGTCATTTAATTGGAGGTGGGGTGGTGTTAAATCAATGCGCGACACCGAAATGGATTATGTGTTGTAGATAGGTACATATGTGCAATGTATGACTATGTAAATATGTATGTACATATGTAAGCAAGTGCACCGGTTTCCAAAGACGCGCGTGAGGAATTAATTTCGCACCTAATCCGAACGCGCAAGAAATCGCGGTGCATACGTTAAGTGCTAAAAAAAAACAATATTTTTTGGCCTTTTGTGTTGTGGTAAATGTGTGAAGGGATTATATGTACATGGATATGTACATATGCGCGTACATCAACAGATGACGATGTGTGTATGTACGTAGATACGCGCGTGCGGAAATTAGTTTGGCATTAAAAATAATTATTTCAACACATAAGAAAACGCGGTGAACACTTGGATTATTATTTTTTTTCTATTTTTTATAACACTTTAATATTTTTTGGTTTTTAACCCTTTACGTGGACTTGGCAAACAGCTGTGGAAATTACATGTACATGTGAATGCATATGTAAAAGAGGTGGATTTGGACAAGTGCGGGGAAAAATCTAAATAAAGAAATGGAAATGTAATGGAAAACGAGAACGTTGGACAAACACGCTAAGGATTAGGAACTACCATGTACCCTTGGAACAGGTCAGGTATGTACATACAATATGTAAAAGTGTGTAGGTCGCTATGGAGAAGCGGGAAAACCTCACACTTTTATTAGTATGTAGGGGCAAATGAAACGAATAATGAAATTTTGTACTTATCAGGAATTCCGCCGATGCAAGCTGGAGGAGCGGAAGGATATCCGGCTCGAAGGACCAATGATTGTGGCGGGGCGGAAGGACCCGATATAGTAGCAAGTGGTTGGCGGGTGCCAATATCTTCAGGGTCTCGTACGTGAGTAGAATGATTAAAACGCGCGAAAAACTTCGTTTTAATTCCATGTTTGATTTATTTAATTCACAAGGTATACCGACACACACACGAAATGGTTCGGTTTGAAAAAGTGACAAATCGCAAAGTAAAATATAAAGGAGATGAACGGGTGTTCGGGTGAAAATCTCGATTCAGAATAAATGGCGATGCCCATTGGAAAAACCAAGTCACTCCTCCTGGTGTGACCGTAGATGCCGAGGATCAAAAAACCCTCCTCACTCCTCACTGCTCACTGCTCTTCGCCGTTTACTGCTGTTCACCCGGTGGCGTGAACAGATAGTGTTGTTAGTACTTTTTTTCTCGTTGTTCTTGATTGATTTCGACTTGAAAGTGGTTCATACTTTAAAATATTTATGTTTATTATTTGGTCTATATTTCTTGTGTTGAGCAATCTCAGGCCTTCATTTCGGGAGTTGGTTATGGTATTTGCTAGTAAATACAATGCTGAATTTCTTGATTTGGAATCAATACAATGTCTTCTTATGAACTTTTCGGACAACTTGGGATCTTGCTGGCAAAACTATTAAATTGTTACCAAAACTGTAGAATGTTGTTACATATATCGGATATTTTAGATTGCTAAGTCTAATTTTTAGCCAGTCTTCGGACCGATTGAAATCTAATTGACATTTATATTTTCTGATGAAATCGATTCCTAGTATTCCATCACTTGGAATAGCGAAATGGGAATTCACGATGTGAAAGTCGTGTTGGGATTATATATTTTGAAGTTTATATGTCAATAGAAGTAAACCCTATGAATTTGATTACTTTCTGTCTAGTTCCCTGTATGTTGATAATTTGACTTGTGCAAATTATTGCACTTGCATTGAAAAGTGTATTTTCTTTTTATTAAGATAGATATTTCCGCACCTGTATCTATTAAGAGTACTAACTTTATTCCTGTTGCACATTTCTAAAAGGAACAAACGTATTTTGACTAAGACTGATGGCGTGAATCTTGCTGTTTTTTGCTGCTGGGTATCTAAAGAAGTTTCCCAAAGCGTTCTGTGCTACTCGGACATTACTGTTGTTATAACCGTTCTGTTGGTTATTTCCTCGGTTTCCTCTATTATTATTCCTGTTGTAACCTCTGTTGTTTCCTCTCTATCTATTATTTGGATTTTGCTGGTAATTTTGGCCGTTATTACGATCATATAATTATTGTAATAACCACTGCCTCTAACGCGTCAATTATATCTGTTACCGCGGCCTCTTTGGGCAAGAGTTGGAGTTTCTAGTCATTTCAGCAATCTGTTCTAGGTACTTCGCGAGGGCTTCATTCATTTTTTTGAAGTTTCCAGCCTCTATTATTGTCTTTAGCTTTTTTAAAGGCTTCCAAGCGCTGTCGTAAATTGTTAACTTCTGTCGTGAACTCATCGGCCGTTTTTCCTTTTTGTACCACCTTTGACAATCGAGCTTTTACTACGTCGGATGTTTAACCGACTATAGTCTCTTGCAATTTCTTTATTATTCCATGGATTGTTTGTACCACTTTTGACAATCGAGCTTTTACTACGTCGGATGTTTAACCGACTATAGTCTCTTGCAATTTCTTTATTATTCCATGGATTGTTGTGAAATCTTCGATTTCTTCCTTTAGTGACATTAACCAACCTCAAAGCTCTTATAAATCTTTGAAGATTCTCTGAATAGGGGTTCCCGGAGAGAAGGAAAATAACCCAATCTTCATTCGTTGAATTCAAAATATGAACTGATTTTATTTACAAAAGTAAGGAGTTTATATAGGAAATCTTAGGCTCTAGGAGGTAACAATTGTTCTTAAGGAGATCTTATTCTAGTACGACTCACACCCGCCGAGTTGTGATAGTTTTGGGTTAGTTTACAATTACAAGTGTTTGTTCCCACAACTTGTGTGGCTGATTGTAATTCTAGTCATATGCTAGGTTAGTTGTTTGTGACAAAAGTACACATGTATTTTATTTTCTTTAGTGCGTCTGATTTGGGGAAGCCGCTTCAGATGGACACGATGTTTATTCTTAAACATTCTGCGCGGGGCCACCAAATGGGGCGATTGGGATTCCTTTATTTTTATTAAGTTGTCTTAAACAAATTATTATTATTAATATTATCATTAGTAAGATGACTAACATTAACGAAGCAACATGATGATGATAACATGATAGAAGTTTAAGCCTAGTAATTCAATATGATGTTCCTTTAATGATTGTAATTGACTTCCTATTCTTTCTAATTGCCGAATGGTTTACTATGTTTGCTTCTACTGGATTCCATGCTATATTTGCTATGTTACTAATATCGCCTACCTGCGAGTAAGATCTTGTCTCAACAATAGTTGTGTATAACCAGTTAGATTTTTTACTCTGTTTAAAAGTCTATTTCAAAATTATATATTAAGTACTGACTATCTATATGAACCATTACCATTTGATTATTATTCAATCGTACAGGCACTGGAATAACTTTATAAAGAAAAGACGGATGTCTACCAAACAGTGGTATTTTTGCATTGATAATTATTTTTCTTTCTATGAAAATACCCTTCGCCGTCAACAGAGTATATATATCTTTTAACTCAGTACCTGTCCTTTTACCTGGTAGTACTAATGCTTCGGACAACTCGTCCTTTATTTTTATTTCCAATTTCATTTGGTTTGGTTTTAAAATATTAGGGTTCAACCTACCATGGTTAATGTCTATTAAAAGATTTATAATTCCTGTCTGAATTTTTTCACATTCATCAATCACGGAAATCAATTGCTTTACAATCATGAAGAACTGAACGGATTCTCTATATACGTAATAGCTTTCTTTCAGTAATTCTGTCATATTTTCGATTCGGTTGTTCATGTTATGAAAATTATCATTTGTTTCATCTATAGTTGTCTTGAGGATGTTTGCCGTGGAGTCTACTATCGATGTCTGCTTTTCGTCTAGGTGTATCAAGTATTGCTGATTTGTCAGTAAACTTATCACGTTTTCTTCCATCTGTACCCTGTCATCCGTATCCATGATGCCAAATAATATATGGTTCAGTGAACCCATGAATTCAAACGGTTCTCGTTTGCTTCTTGTCTTATTTTGACTCATAAACAATCTATTATTTTCTTCGACTTCCGTGATTCGTTTTACCTTGCTGTTTAATACAAAATGGCACTAGTCTTCGAAATTATATAAACAACATTGCTAACATCATTACGGTTCCTACTTTGGACAGATTACAGAATCTGGTACTTTTCCGATATCGATTCTCCTCAACGTCTTCGGATGATTTTACCCTAACAAGTGGACAGATTTTATTAATAGGCCTTGTAATTGACCCTTCCTGCAATTTGACTTTTACCACTCTTACTTTATCGTCCCTGCCTTTGTGAATTTCCTCAATTTTGCCCAGAGGCCACCTGGCTGGGTGACAATTCTCATCTTTAATCAGTACGACCTGTCCATTCTCTAAATTTGCTGTGGTTCGAACGCCACTGATTTCTTTGCTGGAGAGTATATAGATATTCGTTTTTCCATTTCAACCAGAAATCCTTTTTCATTTTCTGAATTAATTTCCATCTGTCTAAATTTCCAATTTATTTCTTTTGATATGGGCTCAGCTGCTTCTAATGTTGGTCTTCCGATCAACAAATGAGCAGGAGTTAACACCTCATTGTTGTCCATATCTTCACCCACAATTTGAACATTATCTTGAACTGCTTTTTTGAACTCTTAATCGAGTCCTAGCTGCTCCCACAAAACTCGTCCCATTATCGAAGTATATGTTAGCGCACTTACCCCGTCTTGCAACAAATCTTCGAAATGCTGCTAGGAAGGCATCAGTTGTCAAGTCACTAACAAGTTCTAAATGAATTGCCTTAGTTGTCAAGCACACAAATACAAGCATTCCCTCAGGTATTTTTTAAGGGCGTTTCTTAAACCGAATATCTAAAATTTCCTTTGAATTTGGCTTCTCATAAGGTTAATTCCTCCGTGTAAGGTTTCTATGAGCATCTTTAATCAACAGCATTGTTAAATGTGATTTATCTAAAATCACAGGATGTTTAGTATCAAAACATATGTTGGCATTTTGTAATCTTCCCCCCACGCGCAAGATTCCATCGTTATCCAAAAATGGATTTAAACTCAAAATTTAGCTTTTCATGTCAATTTGCTTCTTCTGCATAAGACATGATATCTCTCTGCTAAATTGATATGCTTGTTGGTGTTTAATTATACAATTTTTAGCATTCTTAAGCTCATTGACGGTTAGATATTATGGATATACCTTATCTCTTTTCTTAATGCTTGTTGCTCGTTCGACTAGTTAATCTAGCTCCGCCAGTGCCTTTGAAATAAATTTAGTCCATTAATTCCTCTGGTTAGGTAAGCGGTAAGAGGTAAGCTTTTTAATTCTGCAAGTAATTTCAGGTTATTTTACAAATTTTCTTATAACTAATAATTGTACAATCTCATGTCACTTACTCTAGTCTTGGCCTCTTGGCTACGAAAAAAACAACTGAACACGCGGTTCTTATGTATGTACTTAGATCAATGCAGCTGCGTATTTTTCGCGCTTATGTGTCTACTTATGTATAATAATGTACCGCAAGAGTAAGATGAGAGAGAGAGTTTTAGAGTTTCTAAAGAAAAAAAATTATTCGTTATCCACAATCGTTTCCTTTATTCCCCGACGGAACTACTTTTTAGTATTGCTTCATCATGGGGAAACTCGACCTACGTCGGGGTTCGAACTCGAGAACAACAGAATTGTAGATTTAGAAGGTCTCCACTGAGCCACCGACTGGAATTTGGAAGTCTCCAACTTAAATTACGAGATTAATTATAAATAACTGTACGCTCGCTCACACAGTAAAGGGCGATTCTTAATATCGTTTTAATTTTTCAATAATGATTGACACTTTCCTCTTTTCTTTAATATTTTGTTTTAGCTTTACGGTACTTTAGAGAATTTTTCTTATTTGCTGATTATTTGACACTGAACTCGCTTTCTCTTTGCATACAAACAGGAAAATACCAGATCGAACATGATTTTTTTCAAGAACTTAGGACTTACCCATCCGTCCGGTCCGTCGAAGGCCTTCGTCGTCCGCTGGATGATGCTTAGGAATAAAATATTAGGTTAAATCAAGCGTCTGGCATTCCTATGGTACAAATTCGGTCTAAGGGACTCTCAATCCGCAACGAAGAAACTTTCTCTGCCCGTATCCGATTCGGGCGGCTATTCCAAGCTGGTCGCCTTTTTTTGATTTTTTAGATGCTCCAGATTAGTATTTAATTAATAATTTGGCTTGATGGCCAAGAAAATTACAGATTTAAATTTTTATGTATTTTCTGGAGGAGCAGCGTGGTTTAGGCGTCTAGCCAGGGCGGAAGTTCGTCAGAAAAGAGTGTGACCAATGCATGCGATCGCGCATGATGCTACTTCGCTAGGGCTGCACTAGTAAAACTATCGAACTTCTAAGCTCAGCTGATAATTTTTATCGACACAATTACCCACCACTTACTGAAATACAAACTAATGCCTTAAAATTTAAAAATAAAACTAACGGCAGAAACTGGGCACTACACGAAGGCCGGAACTGTTAGAGACGAATGTGCCGACGGACTGAGGGACGCGCCTTGAAACCTGGCTCTCTTTCGCGTCGAAATTCAATCAAAAGTTTAGAACTTCTGAATTGAACCTACATCGCCAAAAGCTCCTCTTGGAGCTTATGAACGCCAGTTGACAGGGTTTTGAATGCATCCCCAGTCCGTTTCATAAAACTTCCCATCTCGAGCTCCAAGCCACGACACGAATCACAGCCCCATTCAAGGCCGACAGGGTGGCAATACTATCCCACACCTTGACTATGTAACCATCACATTTAAAGTGCATTCACACAGCCAACAATTATATTTGCAACAGACACACATTATTAAATAATTGATTTAAACAAAAATAAATTATAAATCAATATGTAAATAATAAGGGAAAAAAGTATACATATATAGTCATATATCTAACTCCAATACCCAATAACATATAAAAATTTCGCCCCCTAAAATTCATAACGTTAAAGTAAACATCCGTTTTTATAAACAATTGTCCCCCTCAAAATCAAAGCGTGTGAACGCTTACTCATAACTAACATAAACAATTAAACACTTGCAATAATAATTGTCCCCCTAACAACCAAAAGCGTGAGAACGCTAATTCAGCATTTAAATTCGGGCCAATCAAATCGTATCAATATCAATCACGCTACTAAAGGGCTCACAAATTTAGCCTATAAATAAGTTTTAAGTTTTCATTCAAATAATAAAGTTCGTTGCTTTTAACTCACAATATCTTTTTTTTCCTCTTTGGGAAAACCAGATATTTAATTGGCGCAGTCGGTAGGATCGGTAAAACTGAACTAGTTATTCTATCCGTGTTACACATAGAATTATTATCCGTGTTACTGTTATTCTATCCGTGTATGTATGTGTCATACAATAGTTAGTGTTACATAGAATTAGTGAATAATCACTATAAAATTCCGATCCGACATCAAGAACTTACGGGTAGTGCTCAAACAAAAACCCAGAAAATCAACAGAACAAAATATCACTAAAACCCACAAAATCAAAAAAACACCAAAACACCACTAACAAAAAAAAAATATCAAAGAAGCTAACATCGGCTATGCCGAAGTTTATATACCCTTGCAATATACAAACAAAACAATTTTAATCCTTTTACTACAATTTGTTCTTCTTCCCTCATTCCCAAAGCAAAGCAACGCACGCACACACATACAGTTTATGTAGCGTTGCGTCTGTGTGTGTATGTGTGTACTCTGTTGATGACGAAAGACGTAGTAGACAGCAAGCAGCGCTGCCGGCAAAGCCGATTATTATATTTACTGTAACTTGTGTTATATTTATGCGATTAATTTCAAATTTTGGGATCTGGTGTTTTATATCCAATATTATCACATATGTAAATTTCATAGCTTACTCCAATTTTTATGAAAATGTTTCTTCTAGTTCTTCTAGAGCTATATGATATAGTGGTCCGATCCTGATTGCTTTCATACTTTATTTTTCCCGGGTAATAAAAAACAATTTATAATACCCTCTGCAAGGGTATAAATAGAAAAAACAAAATCAATCAAGCACTGTCTTCGTTAAGACAGGTGGCAAACTATGATGGACCACGAGAGAATCTGACGTCATTCATAAGGAGGATAGATTTTATTATGCACCTATATCCAACCCATGATGTGTGTAACATATTGTTCAGTGCCATCGAGATGCAGCCAACACCTGGCCCGAACTAAGGTCACACCTCATCAATGAATTGAAGACGCAGACCCCCTGTGAGGAACTTCTTCGACGCCTCTACAACACCAACTATACAGGAAACCTTCTTAAGTTTGTAACAGAATTAGAAGATAAGTCCTATATTATCACAAACAAACTAAGTCTAGAAAACGATGCAAATAACACTACTCTTTATACAATGCTTTAAATAACACTATTGTTGCTCGTTCGACTAGTTAATCTAGCTCCGCCAGTGCCTTTGAAATAAATTTAGTCCATTAATTCCTCTGGTTAGGTAAGCGGTAAGCGGTAAGCTTTTTAATTCTGCAAGTAATTTCAGGTTATTTTACAAATTTTCTTATAACTAATAATTGTACAATCTCATGTCACTTACTCTAGTCTTGGCCTCTTGGCTACGAAAAAACAACTGAACACGCGGTTCTTATGTATGTACTTATTGTTAGATCAATGCAGCTGCGTATTTTTCGCGCTTATGTGTCTACTTATGTATAATAAAGTACCGCAAGAGTAAGATGAGAGAGAGAGTTTTAGAGTTTCTAAAGAGCGTCATTCTGTTTGTTCGGACAAAGTGCCGTTTTGTAGTACAGTGGTACAAAGTTTATTCGAAGGCCCGAATTTCGGCAACATTCCCCTCCCAGCAAGCGAGCCACTGGAGCTTGCTTCATCTTTTCCGACATCGAGGACTGCTAACTTCACTGCTGGTCTGAAGAGGACACCTAATTGTGTTTGTACCTTCGCCTGGCGGACTGGACCATCCTCTGCTGTGGTCACTTCGACCACTCGATCCTTTGTCCAGGTATTACGACGCTGATTTTCGTCTATACTATAAGTACGATGTCGCCTACACCAATTGGCTTTACTTTTTTATGCCACTTGGTCCTTCGTGTTATGTTTGGTAGCATCTCTTTGACCCAGCGCTTCCAAAATAGGTTGGCGAACATCTCACTCTGGCGGAACGACCATTTATGGTCGATTTGTTCCGGATCGCAAATCGGTTTTTCTCCATTTGATGAGCCAAGCAACAGATGATTTGGCGTAAGAGCTTCTTGATCTTCGTCGTCCAGGAACACGTATGTCAGGGGCCTGGAGTTGACCGTCATTTCCACCTCTGCCATGGCGGTAAGAAGACTTTCATCTGAAAATTTTTGATTTGGTGTTATACTAGTTAATCTAGCTCCGCCAGTGCCTTTGAAATAAATTTAGTCCATTAATTCCTCTGGTTAGGTAAGCGGTAAGAGGTAAGCTTTTTAATTCTGCAAGTAATTTCAGGTTATTTTACAAATTTTCTTATAACTAATAATTGTACAATCTCATGTCACTTACTCTAGTCTTGGCCTCTTGGCTACGAAAAAAACAACTGAACACGCGGTTCTTATGTATGTACTTAGATCAATGCAGCTGCGTATTTTTCGCGCTTATGTGTCTACTTATGTATAATAATGTACCGCAAGAGTAAGATGAGAGAGAGAGTTTTAGAGTTTCTAAAGAAAAAAAATTATTCGTTATCCACAATCGTTTCCTTTATTCCCCGACGGAACTACTTTTTAGTATTGCTTCATCATGGGGAAACTCGACCTACGTCGGGGTTCGAACTCGAGAACAACAGAATTGTAGATTTAGAAGGTCTCCACTGAGCCACCGACTGGAATTTGGAAGTCTCCAACTTAAATTACGAGATTAATTATAAATAACTGTACGCTCGCTCACACAGTAAAGGGCGATTCTTAATATCGTTTTAATTTTTCAATAATGATTGACACTTTCCTCTTTTCTTTAATATTTTGTTTTAGCTTTACGGTACTTTAGAGAATTTTTCTTATTTGCTGATTATTTGACACTGAACTCGCTTTCTCTTTGCATACAAACAGGAAAATACCAGATCGAACATGATTTTTTTCAAGAACTTAGGACTTACCCATCCGTCCGGTCCGTCGAAGGCCTTCGTCGTCCGCTGGATGATGCTTAGGAATAAAATATTAGGTTAAATCAAGCGTCTGGCATTCCTATGGTACAAATTCGGTCTAAGGGACTCTCAATCCGCAACGAAGAAACTTTCTCTGCCCGTATCCGATTCGGGCGGCTATTCCAAGCTGGTCGCCTTTTTTTGATTTTTTAGATGCTCCAGATTAGTATTCAATTAATAATTTGGCTTGATGGCCAAGAAAATTACAGATTTAAATTTTTATGTATTTTCTGGAGGAGCAGCGTGGTTTAGGCGTCTAGCCAGGGCGGAAGTTCGTCAGAAAAGAGTGTGACCAATGCATGCGATCGCGCATGATGCTACTTCGCTAGGGCTGCACTAGTAAAACTATCGAACTTCTAAGCTCAGCTGATAATTTTTATCGACACAATTACCCACCACTTACTGAAATACAAACTAATGCCTTAAAATTTAAAAATAAAACTAACGGCAGAAACTGGGCACTACACGAAGGCCGGAACTGTTAGAGACGAATGTGCCGACGGACTGAGGGACGCGCCTTGAAACCTGGCTCTCTTTCGCGTCGAAATTCAATCAAAAGTTTAGAACTTCTGAATTGAACCTACATCGCCAAAAGCTCCTCTTGGAGCTTATGAACGCCAGTTGACAGGGTTTTGAATGCATCCCCAGTCCGTTTCATAAAACTTCCCATCTCGAGCTCCAAGCCACGACACGAATCACAGCCCCATTCAAGGCCGACAGGGTGGCAATACTATCCCACACCTTGACTATGTAACCATCACATTTAAAGTGCATTCACACAGCCAACAATTATATTTGCAACAGACACACATTATTAAATAATTGATTTAAACAAAAATAAATTATAAATCAATATGTAAATAATAAGGGAAAAAAGTATACATATATAGTCATATATCTAACTCCAATACCCAATAACATATAAAAATTTCGCCCCCTAAAATTCATAACGTTAAAGTAAACATCCGTTTTTATAAACAATTGTCCCCCTCAAAATCAAAGCGTGTGAACGCTTACTCATAACTAACATAAACAATTAAACACTTGCAATAATAATTGTCCCCCTAACAACCAAAAGCGTGAGAACGCTAATTCAGCATTTAAATTCGGGCCAATCAAATCGTATCAATATCAATCACGCTACTAAAGGGCTCACAAATTTAGCCTATAAATAAGTTTTAAGTTTTCATTCAAATAATAAAGTTCGTTGCTTTTAACTCACAATATCTTTTTTTTCCTCTTTGGGAAAACCAGATATTTAATTGGCGCAGTCGGTAGGATCGGTAAAACTGAACTAGTTATTCTATCCGTGTTACACATAGAATTATTATCCGTGTTACTGTTATTCTATCCGTGTATGTATGTGTCATACAATAGTTAGTGTTACATAGAATTAGTGAATAATCACTATAAAATTCCGATCCGACATCAAGAACTTACGGGTAGTGCTCAAACAAAAACCCAGAAAATCAACAGAACAAAATATCACTAAAACCCACAAAATCAAAAAAACACCAAAACACCACTAACAAAAAAAAAATATCAAAGAAGCTAACATCGGCTATGCCGAAGTTTATATACCCTTGCAATATACAAACAAAACAATTTTAATCCTTTTACTACAATTTGTTCTTCTTCCCTCATTCCCAAAGCAAAGCAACGCACGCACACACATACAGTTTATGTAGCGTTGCGTCTGTGTGTGTATGTGTGTACTCTGTTGATGACGAAAGACGTAGTAGACAGCAAGCAGCGCTGCCGGCAAAGCCGATTATTATATTTACTGTAACTTGTGTTATATTTATGCGATTAAATTCAAACTTTGGGATCTGGTGTTTTATATCCAATATTATCACATATGTAAATTTCATAGCTTACTCCAATTTTTATGAAAATGTTTCTTCTAGTTCTTCTAGAGCTATATGATATAGTGGTCCGATCCTGATTGCTTTCATACTTTATTTTTCCCGGGTAATAAAAAACAATTTATAATACCCTCTGCAAGGGTATAAATAGAAAAAACAAAATCAATCAAGCACTGTCTTCGTTAAGACAGGTGGCAAACTATGATGGACCACGAGAGAATCTGACGTCATTCATAAGGAGGATAGATTTTATTATGCACCTATATCCAACCCATGATGTGTGTAACATATTGTTCAGTGCCATCGAGATGCAGCCAACACCTGGCCCGAACTAAGGTCACACCTCATCAATGAATTGAAGACGCAGACCCCCTGTGAGGAACTTCTTCGACGCCTCTACAACACCAACTATACAGGAAACCTATACAACATTCCCCTCCCAGCAAGCGAGCCACTGGAGCTTGCTTCATCTTTTCCGACATCGAGGACTGCTAACTTCACTGCTGGTCTGAAGAGGACACCTAATTGTGTTTGTACCTTCGCCTGGCGGACTGGACCATCCTCTGCTGTGGTCACTTCGACCACTCGATCCTTTGTCCAGGTATTACGACGCTGATTTTCGTCTATACTATAAGTACGATGTCGCCTACACCAATTGGCTTTACTTTTTTATGCCACTTGGTCCTTCGTGTTATGTTTGGTAGCATCTCTTTGACCCAGCGCTTCCAAAATAGGTTGGCGAACATCTCACTCTGGCGGAACGACCATTTATGGTCGATTTGTTCCGGATCGCAAATCGGTTTTTCTCCATTTGATGAGCCAAGCAACAGATGATTTGGCGTAAGAGCTTCTTGATCTTCGTCGTCCAGGAACACGTATGTCAGGGGCCTGGAGTTGACCGTCATTTCCACCTCTGCCATGGCGGTAAGAAGACTTTCATCTGAAAATTTTTGATTTGGTGTTATACGGTATAGCGCTCCCAGGCTCCTCCCATGTGAGGAGCTGACGGTGGATTGAAGTACCACGATATTTCCTGCTGCGAGAATTCACGATGCATTTTCGCATCATCCAGTTGAAGTTTGTCTCTAAGGAAGGCATCGGTCCCTCGAAAATTAGTGCCGTTATCGCTATATATTTCCTTTGGTGTGACTCGGCGCGATATATGGCGTCTTAAGCCCATTAGGCATGAGTTTGTGGTTAGACTATGCACGATCTCAATGCTTATTGCTCGCATTGTGAGGCAGGTTATCAGCATGCCCCATCTTTTCAATGACTTTCTTCCATCGATGACTGTTAGCGGCCCAAAATAATCAACTCCTACATACGTAAACGCTGGCTTGAATGCACCCAGTCTAGCCCGCGGTAGGGGCACCATTAAGGGTGCAATGGGTCGAGCACTACTCAGCTTACATTGTTGGCAATCTCGACGAATCCCTTTAAGGAGAGGTCTTAGTTTTGGAATAAAATATTTTTGCCTCACCTCATTTACTGTAGTCTCATGATTCATGTGATAGTATTTTCCATGGTAGTGCCGGACTATCAGCTTTGTAACCCAGTGTTGGGTGGGTAGAGCGATTCGACCTTCAGGGGTGCCAGTGAAGCGACTGGCTCGATCGCGTACACACAATACTCCCTGGTCATTTAGGAAGAGTTGTAACCTCCATAGTGGACTGCTCCGGCAAACGTGGTGGCCGTTTTCGATGGCTGTGTACTCTTCGTTGTAACATTCTTGTTGTATGTTCCGGTATAGAAACATTCTGGCTTCATTAAGTTGGGATGCCAGTTGGTTTGTATTCTCCTTTGATTTACGTATTTTGTTGATCAATTTCCTCTTATAGGCAAGCCAACATGCTATTGCCCTGGTCAATCGATTAAATTTTGAGAAGTACTCGTAATTGATTCTTGCTGGTTCCCTTCGCATGTGAAGGAAACGAGGACGCAGTTCCTCAGTGACTGTCCTTTCATTGGTAGTTTCCGTCGGCCAATCTGCCGGCGGTAGTTTTAAAAATTTGGGTCCTTCGAACCATTGTGTGTATGTTTCAGGCCTATGTTGTCGTTTGGTGGCGATGTCCGCAACATTTAGTATGCTTGGTACCCATCTCCAGTTTCTGGCCTCGGTGAGCTCACATATCTCGGCTATCCTAAACATTACATATTGTTGATATCGTCGTGGGTCTCCATCGAGCCACGCTAGTACCGTTTTCGAGTCGGTCCATAAGTAACATTCCTCAAAGTCTATTTCATGTTGTGCTATTATGTTTTTCATCAGTCGCGCTCCAGTTACTGCTGCCTGTAGCTCCAGGCGGGGTATCGAGAGCGGCTGCAACGGAGCTACCTTGGAATTGGCTGAAACGAGACTCAAAAGTATTTGGTTATTTTGTTCGATACGGAAATACGCAACGGCAGAGTAGGCGTCTTCTCCCGCATCCACGAATACGTGAATTTGAACTCGGCAGTCTTTTGCATGCCAATTTTTAAAATAGCATCTCGGAATTTGCACGTTCTCTATCAAGGGTAAGAAGGACAGCCATGATTGCCACATATCCTGCAGATTGGGTGGTATTTCCTCATCCCAATCAATCTTCGATCGCCAAACTTGTTGGAGCAGTATTTTGAGATACATCATTATACAGGATACGAAGCCCATGGGGTCAAAAACTGACATAAAAACTTGTAAAATTTCACTTTAGTGCATAGGTGAAGGCATCTTGACGTGGGCTCCACCGCATGCCCAATATTTTCTCATAAGAGTGTATCTCTTCACTGTTAAAGAACTGTTTTTCTTCGTAGGTTGTTGTGTCGCGAAGCGCAGCGAGTACCCGTTTGGAATTCGAACACCACTTGCGCATATGGAAACCTCCGTGTGCATGGACTTCTCTAACTTCTTTCGCTAATGTAATGGCTTCTTCTTCTGAATGGCATGAATCGATGTAGTCGTCTACGTAGTGACTTCTCTGAATAGCTTTAGCTGCCGAAGGAAACTCGTCTGCGTGTTTTTTAGCGTTCAGGTCGCGCACATAGTGCGCTATACAGGGGGAGCACGTGGCTCCAAATGTCAACACATTTAATTGGAAAGTTTCTATGACGCCTGTTGTCTGATTTTGCCATAGGAATCGTTGTGCTTTAGCGTCTTCTTCTCTTACTGCTATTCGATGGAACATTTCGGCGATGTCACCGCTCACGCCAATTGCTCTCATTCTAAAGTTATACATAATCTGCAGCAAGGGCACGAGCAAATCGGGCCCCTTTAGAAGAAAGTCATTTAGGGCTACTCCTGATGATTGAGCTGCCGCGTCCCACACCAATCTGACCCTGTCAGGTTTATGTGGATTTCGTACAGTAAAAATGGGCAAGTACCATGCATTTTCGGGTTTCTCCAGGACTTCTTCCTCTGACAAGTTTCTGGCATATCCTTTAGCTATCAAGTTTTGTATTTGACTATGTAGCTCACTTGCAAAAGGAGGGTCTGCTGCCATTTTCTTTTGCATGCATAAGAGTCGTCGTTTTGCTACCGGCAGGCTATTTGGAAATACACGGGGACCATCTTTCCAAAGCAATTCCGTGGTGTACATCCGCGAGCTGTAACTAACAGTGTCCTCTTATCTTAAACATCGGCGGCGATTTTTCCTCCGTTAGCAAATGTTTTTTAACCATCTCATGCAAATCCAGATCGCATTGACACCGATGCAGGTTGAGTCTTCCACCAGATCGTCCCGATCCGCCATATATAGTCCATCCTAGTCTCGTTTTTGCAGCAATTGGTTGCTGCCATTTTCCTTCGCGCACCTTTAGCGAAGCTATGAGATTCGGATTATTACTGCCTATTATCATTTGAGGCATTGGGTTAACAAAGCTCGGGATAGGAAAGTTTTTTAAGTGTGGATATCTTTGTTTTATCCTATCTGCTATCATCGTCTCGGCTGAGGACCAATGGACTTAACTGTGCAGACTTCATTTACTTTAAATAATTTATTACCCTGTCCTTGTTTTGAGATTCTCAAGTTCAGCTGCTTGGATTCCGGCTCCTGACGACTAACATCGCCGGTCCATCTAACGCATAGGGGATTGACGAAACCTTTCACTTCGAGCGCATCAGCCAATTTTTCTTCTACAAGTGTTAGAGTCGATCCGTTGTCCATAAATGCGTAGATATCGACGGATTTCGAATTGGAGTGCAAAGTGACTGGAACGATTCGAACATAGCATTCTGGCTGGTTGGTTAGTGACCCACGATGATTGTGCAGGACGCTTTCCGTCACCTCCTTGTGAAGAAGATGATGATGTTTTGCTTTGCAGCCATTTATGTCGCAAGTTACGCCACTCCAGCAGGATCCCTTGTGGTTTTTGAGGCACAGAGCACATAGGTGATGGTTATTTATTGCGTTCCACCTGGCTTCGACTGACATCTGCAACAACTTTTCGCAAGATACTGGTTTGTGGTGTCCTTTGCATATCGCACAGAATGTGTGTTTATGGTTATCTGTGGGCGCTGCGGTATGTGTATGCATCACTCCTCTGTTGGTTCTCTTCTTGTCACTATCCAGTAATATGTTGGGCGTCGATACACGACTCGCTGCTTCAGCCAACTCAAACAACCAATCCGCTAGGTGCTGTATGTTCGGGTACGGTATGGATTTTGAATGTAGGGCCCAGCTAAGCATCATATCAGGTCCCATCTTCTCGATAAGCTCTTGTAATAACGTAGGGTTGTTCAGGTGCGCATCTAGCTTGCTTGCCCTAATGGTAGCGCACATATTTTTAACCGCAAATGCAAACTCGATCAGCGGTTCTAGCTTGCCCTTTGGAAGATGCAAATTTCGCACATTCTCCATCAACAGTTTTATTATGTGTTCCGGGCGTCCAAAGTACATTCTCAAAGTACTTATAACGCTCGGCAGCATTTCTGGGAACAGTAAGCTGTCTCGCACGGCTTCAAGGGCCCTGCCTTTCAGACATCTCAGCAGACGCATAGCGTTCTCCTCGTTGCTGTATCCACTGATCCGGGTGCTAGTTTCATAGGTGCTTATGAAAAGTGGCCATTCTCTTGGATCTCCTTTGAAAACTGGTAATTCCCTCGGCATTGATTGTCGAGCAGCTACTTGTTGTGGTGTTATGCCATTGGCTTTGCACGGCATGCTCTGCGCTCTGGTACTCGTCGCCTGTGGAGTGTTGGTGGCACTATCATCCGTCATCATTATCTAACGAGGTATTCCAGCAGGATGTTGTGGATGGTTCTTCGCTTCTCCGTTTGACTGTACTCTCGTGTGGAGTAAGGCGTACTTACGGCGCAGATATTCCCTATTCCATGTCTCGCACATCCAGGAACTCGAGGTGGCACTGTTTTTCGATCCGCAGCAGGTGCAGTGGAATTGAGATGCACACCTGGAGCATGTGAGCATTTCCTGGTTGGCCGGCTCCTGGCACAGACCACAGTTTCCAGTCGGTGCCATGTCTATACGTAATTTTACGCGTGGTAAAATTTAAATTTGTTCCTTCCTTGGGATTTGTGTAGTCCCTCCTCTTTAGGTCTCTGTAGCTCTACTACACCGTAGGAATTAAAGAATTTGCTCAAAATTCTTTACGAAAGAAGAAATTTAATTTCCAGTAGAAATTAAAAAGAATTTCGATAGAAATTAAAAAGAATTGTTGCTCGTTCGACTAGTTAATCTAGCTCCGCCAGTGCCTTTGAAATAAATTTAGTCCATTAATTCCTCTGGTTAGGTAAGCGGTAAGCGGTAAGCTTTTTAATTCTGCAAGTAATTTCAGGTTATTTTAAAAATTTTCTTATAACTAATAATTGTACAATCTCATGTTACTTACTCTAGTCTTGGCCTCTTGGCTACGAAAAAACAACTGAACACGCGGTTCTTATGTATGTACTTAGATCAATGCAACTGCGTATTTTTCGCGCTTATGTGTCTACTTATGTATAATAAAGTACCGCAAGAGTAAGATGAGAGAGAGAGTTTTAGAGTTTCTAAAGAGCGTCATTCTGTTTGTTCGGACAAAGTGCCGTTTTGTAGTACAGTGGTACAAAGTTTATTCGCAGGCCCGAATTTCGGCAACAATGCAAATATGTCTTAATACATATGCCGTAATTCTGGCCAGCTTATTCATACAGGAATACTTTTCAATTAGCTCCTGCATAATACTACTCTCTGTATTTAATAGTACGGAATTTACCATAATCTTGTCATCGTCTGTTTTTTATTTAGGCCATTTATCTTTTGCCTCACCGAGCTACTTTGACCCATTCCACCACAATTGACAATCCTTTAGCTTATTTGGATGAATACCCTTGAAGCTACGTCTGCAGGGCTATCTTCAGATTTTACATGGTTCCATGTTATTTCTTTGATTTTTAGGATATCCTCTATGCGACGCCTTACGAATTTTTATTTACTAGCACCGTTCTGTATCCAGCACAGTGTAATAGTAGAGTCACTCCAAGCATATATTTCAGATGGAGTAGCAATAGATTGCTGGACTCTTTGTACCAATTGCGATAGCAAGTGTGCTGCACATAATTCCAATTTAGGAATAGTCTTCCTATTTTTGATTGGATTAACTTTGTTCTTGCTGGCTATTAAGGTAACTGCTTCACCTATCTTAGCATATACCACCGCTGCATATGCCTTTTCTAAAGCGTCAGCAAAACCATGATGAATCTGTAACAACATATTAGGCTGTGTCTTGATCCATCGGGGTAACCTGACTTCTTCCAGATACACCAAATTATCCCTGAAGGATTTCCACTCTGTTGTTTCGTTATCGAACAACTCTTGATCCCAATTTTGCTCAGCTAGCCACAACTTCTGCATAAAAACCTTGCCTATTACCGTTACAGGTGCTAGCCAACCTAGTGGATCATAAATCTTGGTTAGTGTGGATAGCACACCTCTTTTATTCACCTTTCTGTTCTCGTCACAGTGTACCTTAAACTTCAATTCGTCTTTAATTGGTTCCCACTGCAACCCCAAGGTTTTAATTGCCTCGTTCTCATAAATTTTTAATACTTTATTATCGCCTGTATCAAAAACCTCCTCAACAATTTCGGACTTATTCGAAATCCATTTTCTCAAATTCATTCCTGCTTTTTCCAGTTCTCTTGAAACCTGTTGAACTTTGTGTTTTGATTCTTGTACGGTATTACCTCCAGTCATTAAATCATCCATGTAGAATTCATCTCGGATAATTTCACTAATCACTTTATCTTGACATCTGTTTGCTATCTCTGCAAGTACCCTTGTAGCTAAATAAGGTGCTGATGCAGTACTTTACGTCACTGTAGTCAATTTATATATTCTTAATTTTTTCCGCGGTGAAGTTCTCCATAAAATATGCAAATATTTTTGATCGTTTAGACCAATGTTTTTTTGCCGATACATTTTTTCAATATCTGTAGATGCTACGTACTGCCATTTTCGCCACTTTACTATTATGTCGAATATGTCTTTTTGCAGTCGCGGCCCGATCCACATCACATCATTGAGACTTCTGTTGTTCGTGGTTTTCGCGGAAGCGTCAAATACAACTCTTAATTTAGTTGTCAGACTTGCTTCTTTTACTACTTGATGTGGCAGGTAATACGCACCTTCATCCTTAGTTTCGACCATATGGCCCAACTCCAAATATTCATTAATGAATTTTTCGTACTCCTTAAATTTTGGATTTTTCTGAAACTTTTTCTCCAAGTTAAGAAACCGCGCAGTTGCCTGCGCCTTCGAGTCACCTAATTCGTTTTCTTGCTTAAACGGAATCGTTACTACATATCTCCCTGAGGCATCAATCCTAGTCGTCTTGCTAAAATTTTTTTCACATTCGCTAGCTTCCGTATCATCTCTTTCATCTGCCTCCATTTCCCAGAAACGCTCCATATCCGTGATATCTATTGTTGTAGCTACTAAAGACTCGTCTCCTTTTGACTTAGTACATCCCGACACGATCCAGCCAAATTGAGTATTTTGTCCCAGCAAACCATTAAACTTGGCAACTCCATTTTTTAAAATGTGGGTATATACGTCTAGCCCTATTATCATATCAACCCTACCAGGTTTACTAAAGGTGGGGTCAGCTAGCATATAAGTTTGCCATTTTCACATATCCACGATTTCTATTTTTAACGGAAGAGCTTTCATTAATTGTGGCAATACAATTGCTTCAACCTTAAGAAGTTCTATTTCAGAGTCACGCGTCTTCATTTCAATATTTACCTTATATTTCGACGTTCTAGGTTTTGTTGAAGATACGCCACTTATTTCCGTTTGTTTCTTGATCTTGGGTAATTTTAACATTTGAGCGGCTTCTTCAGATAAAATAGTGCTTTGAGATCCATTATCAATCAAGGCTCTTAATGTTTCATATTCTCCATTTATCTTTTTAACTTGTATTAGGGCTGTGGCCAACTGTTTTTGTTCTGCCGTAACACAAGTATTTACTTTCGCCTGTTTTTCCCCAAAATGAAGAAGGGTATGGTGTCCCTTGCTGCACAATGAACAGACCATTTCATTAGTGCATCTCTTGTTGCTTGAATGCTTCAAGCAACGTGTACACAATTGAACCTTTTTGGCTATTTCCATCCTTTCTTTGGATGTTAGCGCTTTAAACTTATAGCACAGAGGTGTGCTATGCCCGGAACCTATGCAGATCGGACAACTACCTTTAAACACCGCAACCGACGTTTTTTGTAATGGCTTTTTCTCTTTCTTTCTCATGGCACTTAGCGAGCAATATCTTTGCTCCAAGTATTCCATGACATCAGATAGCTTTTGAATTTCCCTTGTTTTTCTAATTTGGCTCTCATACAACTGTAGAGCCTCTTTGTCAAATTTCCTTAGCAGCAGTTGAGCGAATATTACGTCAACTTCATCGGACAAATTTGCTTTAATTTTAATTAAGTGTATTGACTCATTAATTATGTCAATCACTCCCTTTACACTTTTTGCGGATTCATTGTTGATCATTGGTAAATCAACGATACGACTTAGTTGCTCGGAAAATACCCTCCGATTATTCTCGTACCGCTTGGTTAACAGTTCCCAAGCGGCACTATAATTGTCAGCTGAACCTGACAATAGATGAGCTACCATGCTCCTTGCTTCGCCCTTTAACGCGGATTTTAAATAATTGAACTTAAGAGCCAGACTTAAATCCTCTCTTTTTTCAATTAATTCCGTGAATAATTCCACAAACAGATCCCTTTCTCTAGGTTCTCCAGAAAATGTGGGTACATGTATTTTTGGCAACACCGGTAGTTCCTCTCTCACGGTAACATTCTCAACTTTCAAATTTTTCTGATCGTTTATTTTCTCTTCTAATGCTACCAAGGTATTCTGAAGGTCGAACTCCAATTCTTCTATGACCTCTTTAAACGTTTCATTATCTCTGTATAGTTCATGTGTATAAGCTTGGCACACCTGTACCTTCCTGAACAAGAATTTTATTTTCTTAATATACATTTCGCCTGTTCTATTGTCTATCGTACGTAAATCTTTGCTCACAATCTCCAAATATTGCTGGAGATGACGAACCTTTTCTTCAAATTTTTCCTGGTTCTCAATACTGGAGGTCGCTTTTCCCCGCGACTCTCCGTTGCTGACCACAACATTTTCTGACATTGTAGCATCTGCTTCAAGGTTATAGTAGTAATTTGGCTGCCATATCTAAACCTTCCTCATACTTTCCATCTGTGAAATAGTAGTGTTGAGTTACACCACTCTCTAGCATTTGGCTATGGTAACTAATCCATAGCTTCTGTATCTCACTTACTTCGTTAATAATTTTGCTAGTAAACTTACTAGCATCTAACTCTTCTAGCTTTTTTAACCTTTTATGCAACTCGAGTTGCTTCGCTAATAATTTTTCAGTTTTTTGGGAACATTTTTGTCTTATTCATATATTAGGATACCGGTATAAGTATATAAGTATATAATAATAAAAAAATATTTATGACTATTTTAATCAGGCAGTACCGGTGCCGGTCATCGCACCAGACTTTCTTCTATTGGCAATGTATATTCTCCAGCGGCCTCTCCTTTGCAACTATCTTGTTGCTCTGCTGCTGTCGGTAGTTGCCGACTTGCAACTACATATAGTGAATGTATACACTAGTTCACTTTTTTCGATATTAGGGCTTCGAATACGCCACACACCAACTTTATATTTTTATATTTTTTTTACCGCCGCCGAAATTATTGCAGTTGCTCGACTAGCCAAACTGCCTTTATATACTCGGTCTCACGCACTTTTTATTTATTAAGCAATGTCAAACTCTGTCTCTTACCACTGGTGGAGGAAAACAAGAAATTTTTTTTTTTTATTTTGCTACCTTTAGCTGATCTTAGCATTTACACTTGCATAAGAATCCAGACTTTAAGGAGCTGATTCATTCTCTGAGTCTCTTACCACTGGTGGGGGAAAACTACAGAGTTCCTTTTACTCGAAGGACCAAAATGAATGGGGATTCCCGGAACAGAAGGAAAATAACCCAATCTTCATTCGTTGAATTCAAAATATGAACTGATTTTATTTACAAAAGTACGGAGTTTATATAGGAAATCTTAGGCTCTAGGAGGTAACAATTGTTCTTAAGGAGATCTTATTCTTGTACAGAGCCCGGCACTCATATCCCCCGGGGGACGAACACGTTTGGCACCTCTTATGCGTGTAACCGAACGGCTGCCGAAGTCCTCACACAGAGGATGAGGGTTGATTTAGTTTCCCTCAGCATTTCGAGCAGCAGATCTATGTCGCTTTGTTGAGAGAACACACATGAAAAAATTGATCGCTGTTTTGTTTTCTCTATCTTTTTCTTGCATAAGATTATTTGCTGCACTCGTTTTCTTGATTTGAGGCAGAATTTGATGAAGTTAAATTTTGCGCAGTGTAAAGCAACATACGCATACAAGCAAGTGCACACATACAACTAAAGTTTTTTAGCGCTCTCTTTGTGCCGGGCCCTGTTCTAGTACGACTCACACCCACGTATTCGGGGGTTGAAAAATTATTATTATTTTCGGCACGGCCACTTGACATCCTGCCGTTGTGATCGTTTTGGGTTAGTTTACAATTACAAGTGTTTATTCCCACAACATGTGTGGCTGATTGTAATTCTAGTCATATGCTAGGTTAGTTGTTTGTGACAAAAGTACAGTTGTATTATATTTTCTTTAGTGCGTCTGATTTGGTGAAGCCGCTTCAGATGGACACGATGTTTATTATTAAACATTCTCTATTTGGCCATTGAATTCTGGAATAGCGCTCGAGATATCTTTCATATATGCTCTTTGGGCTTGTGCTTCTGTTATATATAGATATCTTATATTTAAGACACTTGTGTTAAATTCTAAGTCTGATTCGTTGTCTTGTGCAGACAATCTATTTCTGTTTCGTTATCTCTCTCAGATAACGTCAATAGCGCAGGAATTGTTAGATCGTTTAGATCTTTTTCTTCCTGGCTTGTTTCGGATTTTTCACCTTTTAACTCTGTTTCTTTTTTACATGTGTCAATGCTCAAAGGTGAATTGAGTACGGTAAGTATTAATATATCGAGATTGTATTTTTCCTTTATAGCAATTAGGCTTGTACGCAGCTTGGTAAATAGGGTTGCAATCTTCGACCAGTTCGTTTTAAATATCTTTTCTCTATTGACATGCACTAATTTTGGCGCTTCATTGAAAGAATCAACAGGAATTTTTGTATGCTTATTTAGAGTTTCTTTCTGAATATTCCTATTCTGGGTTACACATTTATAAGCTTTTTTAAAATTTTTTTTTATGCTTTGGATTTGGAGAAATATTTCTTTCCATTCCATGCCTAAAGATTTTTTTTTTTTAATCTTCTACCTCTTTTACATCCTCATCTGAGTCTCCTTAAAAATATTACGTACCCATTTAGGCACATCCTTATTTTTAGGTCTCCTTACCAATAAACGTCAGTCTGCTATATGCTATTTTTATGGATTTTTCCGTAAGGTCTACAATATTTCTTTTAAATTTGCAGTTTTTCAATATCCAATATTTTATATCCTTGTATTTTTTATTTACTGGTCCTGAGTGTATCAGGAAATCAAGGAAAGGTGTGAATTTTTGGAGATATTTTGTTTCTATCTCACTCATATTGTTCAATATGTAGTTGAACTTAGTAACTTGAGTAAAAAAAATTTTTTTCCTATTGTTGGGCTTCATACGTTAGGTAGAAGCAATATGAGGATGTATTTTTATTGGGAGCATTAAAAAAGTTTTGTTTTTGTTTTTATTTTGATAACGTTAAATGAAATATATTTTATAACAATATATATACGATTTAGATCTCATCAAGATTATTAGCATGGCTTAAGGCTCTTTTCGTTACCCATTTATTGTTTATACAATACATATGCGCTCACAATTACTACAGTTATTAATAAAAGTAAATTTTTCAACTTCATATCTATATTTGATGACTCATTTTATTTATAACGTTCGCAGTGGAGTCCACTGTTTTCGTATCTATTAGCCCCATATTGGGTACATCAAATATATCATCAATTTTGCTTATTTTGCTATCAAACATTCAGTAAAAAAAAAATTTTTTTTTTTAATTTTTGAAGAAAATTTTTATTTTTAAAAAAAAAAATTTCCTTTTACATGTCCTTACCCAATGTTTCGCATAGCTTTACAGGCTATTCTACTATTTCTTAATTTAATATTATTATTTCTTACAATTTTAATTTTTATATATGTCGGATAGTGTTGATTAAGTGACTAATAAGTCAAACCCTACTAGTTAGTTCCAATAGATTGACAGGTGTCTCAGTTGTAGCCCTGGTTGAGCATCTAAGCAACCTTAGCAACTAATGTTGAGAGCTGTCTTCAGGTCAGGTCCTATATAAAGGGGGGCTTCGGGCTAGAGTGCTCAGTCAACAACCTCCCCGGGAACCAGCCATACAGTAAATAGTACAAGTGAAATTCAAAAGTGTAAAGTGAATATTATAAATTAAAACATGAGTGAAATAAACAAAAGTCTTGGCGCCCCGACATCAGAAGTGGGATCGGCATCACATCCTGCATTTTCAGAGGAACAATGGCGCATAATCCTACAGATGCAAAACCAAAACGATAATGCTGACGCGGATGCTTTGAAATGGTGCATCACAGCAGATGTAATATTAACGGAGCAGCCCCTTGAAGGAAGCAAATTAATCATGGCATTAAGCGAGGCTATGGAAGGCAGTGCTTCCCAGTGGCTAACCCAAATTTCATATCACCGTTATAAAAACAACGAGACGATTGTCAGCGGTATTGTGTCATTTCTGTGGGAAACCAGGACACAAAATCGTTGACTGCAAAAAAAAAAAAAATGCAACAAAAACCCGGTGCGACGCCGCAGCGAGATAAGCCGTTAGTTACCTGTTTTAAGTGTGGCCAACCTGGGCACTTTGCAAATCAATGTTCAAAAGATGCATCAACAAACAAACGGGGATTGTTTCAATAGAAGACCGTGAACCAGTGTTACGTGCCAGAACCAACAGGAACTATGATTCAACGAGGTGAGATCTACCAAATTTTATTTGACTCCGGGGCAGAATGCTCTCTTATATGTAAAAGAAAACATTAGCTGTAAGTTGTCTGGAAAACGTTTTAACAACATTATTATGTTTAAAGGCATTGGCGACGTTGGTATATACAGCACATTGCAGATTTTAAGCCAGGTTACTATAAACGAAAACTCACTTCAAATATTGGTCCACGTAGTATAAGATAAACATTTAAATAGTAACATTAATCAGGGATTTGATGTTATAATATCCCAAAACAAGTTTGAAATTGTAAAAGCCAAAACTGCAAAAATTTGCTCAGTAGATGTGGATCCAGTTGACCTTTCCAATCTTGACAACGATTTGCGTGAGCCCGATAAAAATAAGTTAATAAAATTACTTGAGAGTTATTCCACTGCTCTTATTAAGGCGTCACCATCTACATGTGTTAGTACAGGTGAAATGAAAATTCGGTTTATTGACCATACTAAAACTGTCCAACGTCGGCCCTATAGACTTAGCCCTGAAGAAAGAGATATTGTTAGAAAAGGTTGAGTGAGCTGCAAAAATGTAATATTATTCGACCCAGTTGTTCTCCCTTCGCAAGTCCCATATTGCTCCTCAAAAAGAAAAATGGGACAGATCGCCTTTGAGTCGATTACAGAGAGCTAAATTCTAATACGGTAGCAGGTGCGAATTACTTTACTTGTCTTGATATGGTAAGTGGCTTTCGCCAGATTCCAATCCACCCCGATTCCATAGAATATAGTGCATTTGTTACTCCGGATGGCCAGTATGAATTTTTAACTATGCCGTTCGGACTGAAAAATGCGCCATCTGTGTTCCAACGGGCGGTTATGCGAGCATTTTCGTACGCGATTGTTTATGTGGGCGACATAATAATTGTGTCACCTACGATTGATATAGGCTTAGAAAGGTTAAAAACAGTGCTGGACGTTCTCTCAGGAGCTGGATTTATTTTTAATATTAATAAATGTAGTTTTCAAAAAACAGTCGTCCAGTATCTGATATACGAGATAAAGGCCGGAGAAATTCGACCAAACATCTTAAAAATTTCTGCTTTGATTTCATTGCCACCGCCACAGACAGTTTTTAGTGTACGGCAGTTCATCGGTTTAGCATTCTATTTCCGTAAGTTTATACTCGGCTTCTCACAAGTAATGAAACCATTATACGCTCTAACGTCGAGAAACGACAGTTTCACTTGGGATCCTGAGCTCGAAGGTATTCGTAAAAAAATAGTCACCATCCTTACCATTGAGCCGGTTCTAGTAATATTTGACCCACAACACCCTATATAATTACACACTGATGCTAGCTCGATCGGATTTGGTGCCATGCTTTTACATCGTATCTAAAATCAACTTTACTTTGTAGAATATTTCAGCAAAACAACTTCCGCCGCCGAATCTAGATACCACTCATATGAGCTCGAAACTTTCGCCGTGTTTGCATCCGTCAAACATTTCCGTCACTATTTGCTTGGTAGAGAATTTGTGGTTTACACTAATTGCAACTCATTGAAGGCACCACGCACTAAAATAGACCTAACTCCTAAAGTTCATCGTTGGTGGTCCTATTTACAATCATTTAGTTTCACAATACAATACGGAGAAGGGAAACGTATGGCACACGTAGATTTTCTATCTAAAAACCCAGTGCCTCCAACACCATCGTTGGTTTTGGATAAATTACCTGAAAAGCTAGTTAATAGTTAGAGTACTTAGAGCTGCCAGACGATATAGTTAAAACATATGATTTAAGAAAAGGGATGTTGATTCGCAAAATACAAAAAAAAGGTAAAACACGATGTTTACCAGTTGTGCCTCGAACTTTTAGATAGTATGAATAAATATGTCCGTAAATTTGTCAACAATTGCATAACCTGTAGGACAGCCAAGTCACACTCTGGTAAAATTCACCCTATCCCAAAAGTTAGCATACCCTGGCACACTGTCCACATGGATATTACTGGCAAGTTGAGTGGAAAAAGTGATATAAAAGAATATATTATAGTCCAAATTGATAGCTTTACAAAATTCGTACATCTATATCACACCCTCAAAATAGATACAGAGAGCTGTATCAAGGCCATGAAGACTTCAATTTCTCTGTTTGGTGTACCAACGCGCATTATAGTTGACCAGGGTAGATGCTTTTCAAGCAAACAGTTTTCAGAGTTTTGTTGTTCAAACAGTATAAAACTTCATTTAATTGCGACTGGGGCAAGCCGTGCCAATGGTCAAGTTGAACGCGTAATGAGTACGCTCAAGAATTTGTTATCCGCAGTTGAATTAAGTCAGAGATCCTGGCAAGAAGCTCTAGGTCGAAGTACAGTTAGCGCTTAACTGCACAACTAATCGAGCAACTAAGGCAAGTCCCTTAGAGCTGTTAATAGGGAAAGAAGTCCGACCTCTTGGGTTGGTACCCAAATTGGACACAGAACTGGAAGTGGATTTGTACCCTACACGAGCTAAAGTCAGTAGCACCATGAAATATTTAGCTTCCTACGATAAAAATCGGTTTGACAAGTCAAAGGCTCCTGTTATTATACACAATGTTAGTGATTATGTCCTTCTTAAAAACGAGGAAAGACACCGAACTAAACTAGACCCAAAATCTAAAGGACCTTTTTTGGTAGCTGAAGTTCTAAATGGTAATAGATATATGTTAAAGTCGTTATCCAACAAGCGACTATATAAGTATTGTCATGAAGACATAAGAAAACTTCCAGATGGAATTGTTCCCCAAGAGTTTGATATTGACAGCGAAGGTTCAAGCTTGTCAAAGGGTCAATTGGATCCGTCTAAGACAAAGAAATAAAAAACTAATATGTTAAAAAAAAAAAAAAAAAAATATTGTTTTTTAAGAACTGGTAACGTTTTGTAAGAATAAATGAAAGAAATGCTTGTATGAAGAAGAATGGTTATCCGTCTAGGAAAGACGATGTTTGATTATCCGTCTAGGAGAGGCGATGGTTATCCGTCTATGAGAGACGATGTTTGATTAGCCGTCTAGGAGAGACGATAGTTAGCCGTCTAGGAAAGACGATGGTTGGTTATCCGTCTAGGAGAGACGATGGTTATCCGTCTAGGAAAGACGATGGTTGGTTATCCGTCTATGAGAGACGATGGTTATCCGTCTGTGAGAGACGATGGTTATGCGTCTGTGAGAGACGATGGTTATCCGTTTATGAGAGACGAAATGTACTTGATTTAGATAATAAAGTTAAGACCTGTGTGTTACAACCATTAAATCCAATTGAGGTACAAAAACGCCAACTTGTGTGCGAACAAAAAACCAAAATCCAAAATAAAACATAACCAAAACCCAGAAAATTAACAAACAAAACACCACAAAAAACCCACAAGATCAACAAAACAACACATAACTAAAACCCAGAAAAAAAAAAACAAAACAACACATCACTAAAACCCAGAAAAAAAAAACCCAAAACAAACCATCACTAAAACCCAGAAAAAAAAAAAACCAAAACAAACCATCACTAAAACCCAGAAAAATCAAAAAAATTAAAAGAAATAAAATGGCTGTAGAACTCACCGAAGCCCACCTCAACCAAGCACTGTCTTCATTAAGACAGGTGGCAAATTACGATGGAGCTCCAGAAAATCTGACGTCGTTTATAAGAAGGATAGATTTTATTATGCACCTATATCCAACCCATGATATAAGGCAACATAACATATTGTTCAGTGCAATCGAGATGCAGCTCACCGGAGAAGCACAACGACTCTCACAAATTGGACAATCCAACACCTGGCCGGAACTAAGGACACTCCTTATCAACGAATTAAAAACGCAGACCCCCTGTGAGGAACTTCTGCGACGCCTCTACAACACCAGCTACGCAGGAAATCTTCGTAAGTTTGTAACCGAATTAGAAGATAAGTCTTACATTATAACAAATAAATTAAGTCTAGAAAACGATGCGAATAACACCGCGCTTTATACAAACGCGTTAAATAACACCATAAAAGACGTAATAAACAAAAAATTACCCGATAGATTATTCATGACGTTAGCTAGATACGATATAACCACAGTCAGTAAATTGAAGCAAGTAGCTCAAAGAGAAGGGTTATACGAAAATAGTATAACAGAAATAAGAAAATCAAATCAAAGCCAAAATCAGAATCAAAAAGGTGGAAAAACTTTTGTACCCAATAGTACAATTCCGTCTCAAACAAAACAATCAGATACAATACCAAACCAAAAACTATTCCAAGAATTTCAACAAAAATTAAATATTGACAGGGCTCAAAATCCAATGAATAATCAACAGCAAAACAACTATTCAAAGAATAATGTAGCAAACCAGCCTACAAAAAGGCAAAGAGAAAGTAATAGTGGAATTAGCAAAATGGATACATCCGAAAATTTTCATCAGAATGCCTCGGATCAATCGGAAGAAGAGATAGAGACAAGTCCTTCATCAGAATAATGATGAACAATAAACCTTTGAGATGTGTAGTCGACTCAGGCTCTTCAATTAATATAATGTCCGAAAACTTTTTTAATTTCAAAACCTATTTAGGAGATTCCAAAATTCACACGATTGAAGGAGCAGTAGAACTAAAAGAAATTATTTTCCTTGCACCCAGCAAACTTTGTCCGACAGAACAAAAATTTTATATCCATAAATTTTCAAATAAATACGACATGTTGATAGGCAGAACTTTCCTAAAAGCCTGCAAAGCACAAATAAATTATGAAGAAGAATACGCAAAATTAGGAAACTATACATTTTACTTTAGAGATGTTGAAGAAATAGAAGAAGAACAAAACATAGAAGTTTTGGACCCACCCACAGAAAGGGACCCGGAAACAAATTTTGCGATTGAAAACGAAATAATAGAAAGCAATGAGTATAGACTCGACCATTTAACAACGAAGAAACTCAAAAACTAAAAAAAGTCTTACTATAAAGCACTCTATTTGTACAAAACATGAGGACCCAATCTATAAACGACCATACAAATATCTCCAAACATTTGATATGGAAGTCAACAAACAAATAAATGAAATGATTGAACAGGGTATCATTCGAAAATCGAATTCCCCCTACTGTTCACCCATTTGGATCGTCCCAAAAAAGGAGATGCTTCCAAGAAACAAAAATTCAGATTAGTCATTGACTATCGAAATCTAAATGAAGTCACAATAGATGACAAATTTCCAATTCCAGTCATGGACGAAATTCTCGACAAACTGGGAAAATGCCAATACTTTACCACCATTGATTTAGCTAAGGGATTTCATCAAATTCAAATGGATACTGAATCTATTGCAAAAACAGCTTTCTCAACTAAACATGGCCATTACGAATACACACGTATGCCATTTGGTCTTAAAAATGCCCCGGCAACATTCCAAAGATGCATGAATAATCTTTTGGAAGACCTTATTTATAAGGATTGCCTTGTTTATCTGGATGACATCATTGTGTACTCCACTTCATTGGAGGAACACATACTATCACTCAGAAAGGTATTTAACAAACTAAGAGAAGCTAATCTTAAACACCAACTTGACAAATGCGAATTTATGAAAAAGGAAACTGCATTCCTTGGTCATATAATAACAACAGAAGGTATAAAACCTAACCCAGATAAAGTCAAAGCAATTCAAAATTTTCCGATACCCAAAACTCCAAAAGAAATTAAATCATTCTTAGGATTATGCGGATTCTTCAGGAAATTTATACCCAATTTTGCACATATTGCAAAACCTTTAACTCTAGGATTAAAGAAAGGAGCTAAAATAAACATAAACGACCCAAATTATATTTCATCCTTTGAAAAATTAAAATATCTCCTTATGAATGATCCTATACTTGCATATCCCGATTTCAAAAAACCATTTTTCCTAACCACAGATGCCAGCAACATAGCTTTAGGTGCGTTCCTTTCACAGGACCATAGACCTATTTCTTACGGTAGTAGAACACTTAACGAACACGAACTTAATTATTCAGCTATAGAAAAGGAATTACTATCTATTGTATGGGCAACCAAATATTTTAGGCCATACCTTTTCGGTAGAAAGTTCGAGATTCTAAGCGACCATAAGCCTTTAGTATGGCTCAACAATATAAAAGAACCAAATATGAAACTTCAAAGATGGAAAGTAAGACTAAATGAGTTTGATTATAAAATTAAATATTTACCTGGCAAAGAAAATCATGTAGCAGATGCCCTTTCCAGAGTTAAAATAGATGAAAACTTTTTATGATCAACAGAAAGCACAGCAGCTACAATACATAGTGCTCACAAGGATAATGAAAACTACATTCCAATAGTAGAAAGACCCATTAATTATTACAACAGACAAATAGAATTCATTAGAGGTTCAGAAGACAAAGCAGAAACAACAACTTACTTTTACAAAACAAACATAAAAATAACATACAAAGAAATGACCAATGCTTACGCAAGGGATATAATCATAAGATATCTTTGCAGTAAGAACACTGTACTATATTTTCATAATGAACAAGATTTTCCCATATTCCAACAAGCTTTTATCGAAATAATACAACCAAGCGCAAATACAAAAACCTCGAAATCTAGCATTTAATTAGAGGTCCTTCAAACGTTTGCACAATTTAAAGAAATAATCCTAAAACAACATAAAGAATTATTACATCCAGGAATTGAAAAAACGATTAATTTGTTTAAAGAAAAATATTATTTTCCC